>NC_090234.1:15181197-15236197 GCF_024489055.1 Chanodichthys erythropterus | reverse complement strand
GTTTCATCTAAATGGCATGAGAATTTTCCTACTCTTTCTAGACTTCATACTTTAGTCCAATAAAATTGCTAAAATTTGTTATAATATTAATTTTATAATAAATCCAAAAGAAAAGAACTATAAAAGGGAGAGGAAATGGCAAATGAGCTAATGAGTGGTCCTCTGCTGCCATCTACTGGTTATAGTGGTAATTTCATGTTAAAAGTGTTTGTTTTCCAGCAGGTGACAGAAATCCCTGCTAAAGCATGGCGCATTTTCCATGTTATCACCATGAATGAAAATGATAAATGTAGATCTTCTTTAAAGTTAATTTTACTGCACAAATGTAGAGTTAAATCCTAACAGTGTTTAAAACATTACATTTTTCACACATATTGCCAATCTAGACAATTATAGTAATATAAAGTGTTTCTATATTCTTAATGAATATTAATGAATATTAGCTGGTTACTTAAAATGATTAGGAATGAATTCATTATTCAGGGTAGTGTAGAACCTGTATTGTTCATGCCTACCCTAGTATACAAACAATATTTTATTATTTTATTTTATTAAAATTATTTTTTTTTAATCAAACCTTCATTGGGGGCTGAGCACCCCCTAATTTTGAAATCCTAGAATCACCCTTCAGTAGCACACAAAAATAGATTAAAGTAGATTGAAGTCATTTTTATCAACACGTCAGGTTTTGAATGAAATGCATTTAATGCATTTACACAATGCTCATCACAATTGCCATCTCTAGAATACATGCATTGCTGGAAAATAGGTTATTCTAACAGGCATCATAATCATGCTGCTTAGCTGTACCTTAGTCTTTGCTTTTAAAGCACCTTAAATGGTGACTTAAAATGCTACCTATGCATTTGTATTTTTATTAAGTGAAGCAATTACTATTATTGGAATATTAATGCATTATTTTTGATGCAAAAAAGCAACCTCATACTTACATTATGTTTTTGATATCAGGCTTTAGAAAAAGTGTTTAACACATGAGTTAGCAAAGACATTTATGTGATTAAGACATTATGGTTTTATGTTAATACTTAGGGAGCTGGCTACATAAGCAGCATTTTCAGGCATCACAGACACACTACTGACATGAATGCTGATCAAAAAGTAACCAAACTAATTGGTGACATATTACATTACTTTCTATGCAGAGATCAGAAATGATTCAAGGAACAAAAACTGAAAACAAATAGTTTTTTTTTTTTCCAGATCGAAATGGAAAGCTGGAGTTTTTCCTAAAAAACAATGACCAAAGGATTTTCCAAGTAAACTTTCAGATCTAAACCACTTCCTGTTGCACGAGTCCTTCAGTGCTCGTACACTGTTACGAGGGAAAGATTTCACCGGTCCAGTGCCGACTGCAGAGGACGTGTCTGATTCTGAAGCACAAAGACTATGCTTTGGTAAAATGTGTTATCAGTCATCTTTATTCATGCACTGTTGTATTGCAGGCAGCACTGCATGTATTCTTTGCAGACAATCCAAAAATGCATTGCGATGAGCTCAGTACAAGTCAATCAATGTTTCTGTGTTATAGTTTAGTATCACTTTAGGTTTTGTTAAGATTTTAACTTTTTATATTTTGTTTTCACTTTAATTTTAGTTAAAGTTTTAGTCATTTTGTTTTGTGATTTTGACATTTTATTATTTTTTATTACATGTTTTAATTTTTTTTAATTAGTTTTAGTTATTAGTACTTCAAGTTCAACTAAACTAAAATGAGAAATGTTGCCTTAGCAAACAGCTGAAATTAAGTTTTTTTTAGGTTACACTTTATTTCGATGGTCCACTTAGACGTTCTACTAACGATAGGTAACTTTGCAAGTACATGTGAACTTATTCTACTAACCCTAATCCTACACCTAACAGTCTACTAATACTCAATTAATACTCTAATGAGAGTTAGTTGACATGTAGGTGCAGAATATCTAAAGTGTAAACTATCTATTTTAATAGTGAAAACCATACTTGAGTTTTGAGAAATTTTTCCTAAAACTTAATTTGGATTAACTTGATAAAAAACCTTTTCAAGGGTTCTAAGTCAAGAGAAATGCGATTAAAACAATACCTACTGAATGAAATACATTCTAAATAAAAATTCTGTGTATTTCTATGCTAATGAACTAAATTCTTAGATTAGAAAGCTGACCTCAAACTCTGTTGTAAGCAATAGTCTCCTGTGCACTTCCCATAAGAAATGCTATTTTGTATGGCACGTGGATTAACTTCACATAAAGAGCATTCTGAATGAGTCACTTCTTTGCATTGGCATTAAGTTACTGCCTATGTAGGCAGTAGACATGAAGGCAGCTCACTACATTTTGGAACAGAATACTTTAATGCCATAAAAATCATCTTTTTTTGAGCGACATTAGCCAAATCCAATGTAGTGTTTCTGAATTTAACCTGACTGGGTTGTGAATAATCTTAAAAAACGACTGCTATTATAAATGTTTTCTTAAGCAGACGGGTTGTGTGTCGATCACATCACTTAAGTTTGTCCCAAATGTCGCACTATACACTTATACACTATGTACTCAACCGCGTAGTGTATGTATTTTATGCAGTCTGTTAGCCCCTCCCCCTCCACTACATAATTAAAGCTGTGATGGTTGAAATCCATCTTACCTGTTGGGGTCCTCGTACATTTTCGTGCGACGCAGAAGATGCAGATGTGTGAGCTGACGAAGAGGGGGCGGAGTATGACGAATAAGACTCCTCCCTCATTGTGTGCATTTGGTCTCCCATGTCCAGCCTGTGCAGAGGCAGGTCCACCCGTTTATCCGGTGTACTGTTGAGAAAGTCGTACTCGTCGTCTGTGTTTGGGGGAAACTTCACACTCAGGCCTCTTAGGGAATCGAAAATGGCGTCGTCTGGAACGGCGCCGCGTGATGCGAGGGACGCGGAGGTCGAAGATTCGCTGACCTCTGGCCTTAGCGCTGAGGAAAAGGGCACCTCGGCTTGTTCTGCCGTGTCTTCGGTGCACTGGATGGGCATGGAAAACTGCACTGGAGTCAGATAGGAAATCAACAAAAAATTCATATGTGTTTGTCCAACACCAGTGCTCGTATCATGAAAAATATGGTAACATATTTGGTTGATGAACACATTTTTAAAATCAAAACTTCTATCTTTTAACATTAGTAAATGCCCTTTAAACTAACATGAACAAACAATAAACAATTGTATTTTTATTAAAGGGGTCCTATGATGCTTTTTTCAATGTTCCAACTTTCTTTAGCTTGTAATGTTGCTGTTTGAACATGAAAAAGTTCTTCTCTATATCAGTGTCAGTGTTTCTGAACTCCCTGAAACGCCTCCATTGCAGTCTTGAGTTTTCTTCCGGGTACGAACACGTCACAATATTCCTCATTTAAATAATTCCCGCCCAAGGCATATGCAAAATAAAGGGGCGGGGCCTGGTTGAGTTAGTTAATAGTGTGTCGAAACTGGCGGTTATGGTAAGGGGTGGGACATTTCTCAAACACGCTCTACATGCTTGCACAACACATTGATCCAGCCGACCAATCAGAGCACACTGTGCTTTTCAGAAGGAGGAGCTTCACAGAGAGAAACTAAACAGAGTGTTACTGACAGACTGGGAAGAGAGGAGCTGCAACAGTGTAAAATATGTAAAAAAACAATGTGTTTTTTGAACATTCAAGCATGGAAATATATTCTAGTAGAGCCCAGAAAGAATTAAAGAAAAATATATTGCTCATTATTAGTTCATTTTAGCTAATGCATTAATATTAACAAAATGTTTATCTTATGAAATAAAAGGGCATGCTGTAGAATGTAACTCACATTTACACATCATAATTCCTATTGTGATAAGTGCCTTTTTATAAGTTCTGGATAAAAGCATTTGCTCAATGCATATATGTAAATGTATTAAAAGAAGTAATCGTTGCATTTGTCAACGTTTTTCAGGAAAGTGGCATCAAATCTTGTGAAATAATCAATACTTGTGGTAAATGTGTTATCAGGTATTTCCAGCATCAAAAACAAGTGTCTGGTACAATAAAACAAGACATTACAATCAAAAGTGATTGCTTTAAGCTCACTTACACAAGCAACACTTTTTGAGCATCACAAGCCGTAAAGGTAAGTCATTTTGCATGGAAGTGTTTGCTAAATACATAAAATGTGTGTGTGAAGTTTCAGCTCAAAATACCCCACAGATCCTTTATTATAGCTTGTCAAATTTGCCCCTTTTTGGGTGTGAGCAAAAAAAATGCAAATGAGCTGTTGATGCCGCCCCCTTTCCAGAAGAGGGCGGAGCTTTAACAGCTCAACAACAACAAAGCTGGAGAATCTCACGCAGCCAAAATGAGGATTGTCAGTAACGGTGTTCAGCCTTACATTGTTCAAACCGGAGTCGACACTGATGGAGAGACTCAGGAAGAAGTTACAACTTTTAGACGTTTCTGAATGGTTAGTGGATAAATTGATGTAGTTGCTGTGGAGTTGATTCAACTCATCCTCTAGCATGTGTCGTCATGTTCATCTTTTGTGTTGAATTGACCCTCGTTTGTGAAGCAGTCCGGCGTAAAATGACGGCATGACAACAACACTCTACTACAACAACTCTTTGAGCGTCGTAACTTTCCAGATGTTGTTAAAATCATAATCAACCACCCCTTTAAGAGGAACACAAATGGACACAGACAGGCCTCATATAAATGGTGGAGAAAAGTCTCAAACTTTCCCTGCAGTTAGAACCAGATCAAGATAAACTGATTGTGCTTTAGCATCAAGGAACAGCTCTGAACCGAGCATTTTTCTCTCTCTCGGTCATATAGATATGAGGACATTAGTATGCAAATGCAAAGAAAGCACAGCAGTGATATGCACACCATGCAACGCTGACTATTAATGAGGAACTCTGTCAATTTTAGCACCAAACAATGCAGTGAGAATTGCTCTACCATAACAACTGCGTCAGCCGCTGCCGCTGCAAGAGCAATTAAAATCAACTACAGAGTACAAATTCACCTCCAATGTGTCCTGATCAAAATCTGTGATCACACTGAGATGGCTAGTAATGTAACATTATGAAATCATAATCATCAAAGCATGGCTCAGATTCAGTTACTGACATCCATAATTTAACTTCCTCATAAATGATGGATACATTTATGAAAAAAGGCAGCAAGTCTGAGATCACTGTAAGATAAAGTAGTATATTATTATTATAGGGATGCACTGATATGAAAATTTTGGCCGAAAACGATAATTCTTTCTATTTGAAAGCCGATAACCGATATATTGGCCGATAAATCTAAATAATTTTTGAGAGCCTGATTATAAAAACAAAAGTCTTACCATGTCCTAAACAAACAATTATAATGTTCTCATTATAATATTATGTAGCTTATATGACAGACTTGCACTGCATGTTGCACTTAACTGTATTTTCCTTTTTGAAGTGATTTCAATCATATTTCAAAACAATAATGGCGGACTACGTGCATCTGAGGTGTCTCATCTGACGGAAATAATCCATTATTTATCGGCTTTTAATACATCGGCCAAATATTCTTATCAGGCCGATAACGATAACATTAAAAATTAACATACCGATACCGATATTGTGGCCAATGTATTGTGCATCGCATTTTATTACTATTATTATTATTTATGACTACTATTTTAAGATTTTGATTTCTGTTCTTTAGTGAAACGAAAGAAAATGTTAGGCAGGATGTCTGAGCTGCTCTTTTCCATAAACAAAAGTGCTGATTTATACCCCAAAAAGGATAAAAAGCACCACAAAAGTATCAAAACAGTATGATATTATATGATGTGATTTGTGCAAACTCTTCTACGGTCATATTTTAAGCTGTTATTCACTGATTTTGCTGGGTGAGCTATTCCTATAATCTTGAAATAAAAGTATATATTATTTTCAAATGATTGGTGATTATTATTTCCATAATCCCTAAACAATTACATATCCACAGCGATGCCAATAAATCTACTGTTATTTGTACTAGTCTGTGATGTGAAAAAAAAGGACTGTGCATTTTTAAAACCAGAATTATACAACACCAGTGATTGCCAAGATGTAGCTATGTGGTCCTTAAAGGTGTTTTTTACTACATGACAAATACTGATATATTTACAGTACGGTTTTCCAGAAGCCCTAACCATGAGTATGAGCAATAGTATCAGCTATTAGTAATCCTTGCCTTAGCAAACGCTCCTAATCGCGTTTAATACGTATGGAAGTTCCATGGGGCAAAAACACACCGTCCTTTCTGCACGCTTTCCATCATGCAACCACGTCCAAAAATACATCTCACTGGCGTATTGTTTTCCAAGTGATTTCACAGAGGACACGTAATTGTGTAACAGTGTGCTGCTTCAAAACAACATTTATCAAAGTGATAATTGAACACGCTCATCTGCTCAGTCTATTTTAATGCTGTGTGGAGGTCAGAGGTCATTGGAGCAAAAAGCCCTTACACCGTGGCATTGCGTCGAGTATTTCTGCTTTTAATTGCATGAAAGAACAAACAATGAAATGTATAATTACTAGTATGCTGCATTACACTACTAGCTATATAATTACTCATTTGTTGTGACATTTCTAAAGTAATTGTAACTCTGCCGTTTTTATTTTACCTAATTTAATTAGAATGAAAAGAAACGCACTTGGGTGAGGTGGTATAACAGCTATAATTTAATAAAGGATATTAGTCAGAAATTTCAAATTAGGTTCTAAAAAATGATTTTACCATTAGAGGTCTCGTTTCCTTTGTGTATTCTCTTCAGGTGATCTTTCTGCCTTCTGGTTAGAGTCTGAATCCTCTGGAAAGTCCCCTGGATTTCCTGCCAAGTGTCCAGAAAATTCTCACTAATCGAAAGAGAAAGAGAAGTCAAAAGTCTGCTGGGGTCTTTCAAAATAATAATGCTAATAAAACACAAAACCAGCGTTAAGATTAGAAAAACAAATAACTTTTTCCAGTTACAATTCACTAGGGAAAAACTTTAAAAGAAACTTTTTGGAAACACATTTAAACACTTCATTTAAATATATATGGTATAAAAAAAACTTTATATAAATACAAAACCAAATATGAGTAAATAACCAAACTATGTAAATAACTAAACTAAGTATTTAAGTGACTTGTAAATAACTAAAGTAAATAAATGAACTAACAAAACTAATTAAGTTAATAATTGAACTAACTAAACTAGGTAATTAAGTAACTTGTTTTAAATAACTAAACTAAGGAAATCAATAAAAAAAAACTAAGAAAATAACTTCAATACCTAACTATATAAATAAAGATATAAATAAAAACATAACATATAAAAGCCTTGAGTGCCTTATAAAAAGGTAAAGAACACAATATTTCATTTAAAATTAAGTCCCATCTTTCCAATAGAATATCTAGTCCTGACATGAAATATAAAGTTAATTGCTGGTTTCTATAGGTGCTGTACATTACAGCCATTTCTATATGGTATAAACAGCTGGAACACTGTATTACCCAATCCATCATATGGTGTTCATCACGGCAGCATTTAACCACCATATTTGAAATATCTGGGCCATACTTTTTACTTTTGGTTACATTTTCTCCCATAAGCCCTAGTTAACTTAAAGTTAAACCAAAAAAGCCATAAACCATAAAGTTTAACCTCCCCACTTCTGAATTTCACACAACATGACATTTAAGTATATATAGACATGTTCACCTCCCCTTCCATCCAAACTGAACTGCATTAATATTTCATTTCAGTTTGAATGTTATTCAGATGTTATACAAGATATATTCTGCAAGAACAATACTGACCTGCTAATTCCAATAAACAAACTTAACAGAGTTGTTAATCAGTTGTTTTAGTTCAAGTTTAAACCTTTAGTCTGGGCGCCCATGGGACTGAAGTGTAAAATCCTTCATTAAAATTTAAGTATTTTTTAAAGTGATATGATTCATCTACCTCTTCATTGCGCAGGGAGCAGATTTTGTACGAGGAAGAATCCCAGAATACTCTGTGGGTTCGTTTATCTGCACAAAAACAAACAGAAAACAAATATATGGCTACAGTATGTCAGCACATAAAATCAAAATGATCAAATATTTATTTCACATTTTTCTCTCTAAATGCATGAACAAGATGTAGTACTAAAAGCTATAAAGCTTCGCTGGATGAATCAAACTAAAACATATCTACATTAAAATATATATATATAAAATATAAATTCCCAAAATAAAGATTTTTCTATTGTGACATTTCACAATGTACAAGTTTTATTACACATTTCTCATTTTTATAATGCATTTTTATCATATATACACATATATATATATATATATATATATATATATATATATATATATATATATATATATATATATATATATATATATATATATATATATATATATATATATACACACACACAATTTAAATAAGCACCAATTTAAGGCAGTACAACAAATTCTTATATTAATGTTTAATAATTCATTAAAAGTGATTTTTTTTTCTCATTACAGTAATGAGAACTGGAGCGGAGCTAGATGTGCTTAATTGTTGTGAAAATAATGTCTGAATCTAAAGAGGTTTCGTATGATTCACTCAGCAGAAAATACTTTAAAAAGTCCATTAAAAAGCTCAAAAGTCTGCACAATTTCACAAAAAAAAGCACCTACTTCCTTAATGATGGCACCTTTGAGTGAATTTGCTATAGAATAACATACTTTGTTGCATTTACAGGTTCAGCCCACTACAGATCTTGAATGGAGGCCATTATCTACCGAAGATTAAGTTCAGGAAAAGGAGAAAGTGGCCATTTCAAACCGTTATGTCTATATCTTTCAGTAACAGTCATCTACAAAAAGTGACACCTCCTTTCCTAAGAGAGAACTCAATTCTCGTTGCCTCTGCTACACTGGTTAGAGATCTGGTCGAGCACAAGAAAGCGTTATGCTCTAGTGCCCCCTGTGGGTTAAAATGTGTGTGCGATTAAAACAATTGAGAAGAATTATCACACTGGATTCAATTAGAGAAACATTCTCACTATGGACAGATAGCGATGAAAAATGATATCAAACTGTGAAGAGAGAGAACTACATCTTTTTCACACATTTCTCACAACTTAACCCTCGAGTGAACTGTGGATAACTAGCAAAGCACTGCAAACTCAGCTATTAGGTTTGTCTGTGCTTACAGGCGGTTAACAATGATAACACAATATAAAGGCTGGAAGGTCTGGGGTCATGGTCAGAGAAGTCCTTTCAGAACAATTACATCACAAGCAAATGTGCATTTGCACAATAACTGGAAAAAACTACATGGTGCATATCCTTGTGTTTGGACAAAGTGTTGCAAGTCACGAGGGGAAATGCAAAACTCTGAAATCGATCATAGGCCAGAGTCACATCCCTTTATATGGACATTAAGAGAAAACACCCACCAGGAAATGGTTAGTCCTGTGGGAACTGGACGGGTTGTCAGAGCGATGATCGCTAGGTGACAAGGTTTCTACTTCCTGTTTTCTGTACGCAGGCTCACAGACCTCCTCTGAAGAAAAAAAAAACAGGGCCACGGTATCACAATCAAACTCATCAACAATAACAAGAGTAGTCATCAAATCAAAGTGTGCATGTGACTGGTAACATGCTAAAATAACACTCTCATACTGAGCATGATGATCTAGTATGTGCATAAAATTGTGTTAAATTATATTTGAAGTTGTAATAATAATGCTATAATTGAGCTTATATAGATTTTCATGGGCATAATGCAGTTTGTTAAACTGTCTGATGCTTTTGAAGTATATTTATAGTCTTACAGATAGCTGTTTTGGTTTATATAGCGTATGCAAAGAATTTTTTTTTTTTACAACATATGAATACGGAAAAGACATGAGTAGCACGGATGCACGATTTTTAAAAAATTATTTATAATTAAATGTTTATTCATTAAAGAAATTAGTATTTGGACACAATTTATTTGCGTTTAACTAGAAGTATTTAGATCAAATAGTTTTTTATTAGTAAATTCACATTTTTGACTGATAATTTGTATTTGCACAATGTACACTATGAGAAAATATAATGTATATAATACATTTATAAGTGAATATTTATAAAAAAAAAAAAATATATATATATATATATAATGCATTTATAATAGGGATGTACGACATATCGGCCATAATATTGGTATCGGCCAATGTATGTTCATTTTTAATGTTATCGTTATCATCCCGATAAGAAAATTTAGCCGATTTATTAAAGCCGATAAATAAAGGATTATTTCCTTCAGCTGAGACACTTCAGATGTGCACTGTTCACTATGATGGTTTTGAATTGCTTGAAATATGATTGAAATCACTTCAAAAAGAAAAATACGGTTAAGTTCAACATGTGCAGTGCAAGTCTGTCATGCAGACTACATAAAATTATAATGAGAACATTATAATCGTGCATTTGGGACATGGCTTTTAATGGTGAGACTTTTGTTTTTGTAATCAGTCTCTCAAAAATTATATAAAAATTTGTATTTAGATTTATCGGCCAATATATCGGTTTTCAAATATAAAGAATTATCGGTTATCGGTATCGGCCAAATTTTCATATCAGTGCATCCCTAATTAGTAGGATTGATTTCTAAACATTTTTCATCTTATATTGAACATAATATTTTCTTGATTCTTAATTCTTTAAATCAGAGGATGTAATACAAAACCAAATTTTATTGCTCCACATTGAAACGTATTTTATAGATTTATATTCCATATAAAGAGTGATCCTTAGAAATTGATTCTTAAAAATTTAGGATGCACCAATATGAAAATTTAGCTGATACAATAATTCTTTATGTTTGAAAGCCGATAACCGATATATTGGCCAATAAATCTAAATCAAAATGTTTATATAATTTTTGAGAGCCTGATTACAAAAAAAGTCTCACCATTAAAAGCCATGTCCCAAGCACACAATTATAATGTTCTCATTATAATATTATGTTTTCTATATGACAGACTTGCACTGCACATGTTGAACTTAACTGTATTTTTCTTTTTGAAGTGATTTCAATCATATTTCAAGCAATTCAAAACAATAATGGTGGACAGTGCGCATCTGAAGTGTCTCAGCTTAAGGAAATAATCCATTATTTATCGGCTTTAATATATCGGCCAAATTTTCTTATCAGGTCGATAACGATAACATTAAAAATTAAAATATATCGGCCGATACTGATTTGGTGGCCGATATATCGTGCATCCCTATTATAAATGCATTATATTTTTTTTTATATATAAATATTCACTTATAAATTTATTATATACACAATATTTTCTCATAATTTGTATTTGCACAATGTACACTATCAGTCAAAAATGTGAATTTACTAATAAAAACTATATGATCTAAATGCTTCTGGTTAAACGCAAATAAACTGTGTCCAAATACAAATTTCGTTAATGAATAAACATTTAATTATAAATAATTTTTTAAAAATGCACCTCATAAACTTCACTGCCTGGTGAATCTAAACAAAGGGTTGCGATTTTGAAGAAGTTCGAACATCAGATAGTTCCTATATTTCCATTTGTGTTACTTCACTGTTTTAATGACCTTACTATTATATTAAAATGTACACAGCTCATTTTTTGACTATTTCCACCTGATGCTTTTAAGTTGATTTACAGACAGTTGAATCAGTTGTTATAGTTTCTAACCTGGTGCATGTTTACGGAGCGAGCCGAGCTCAGCTTTGAGATTTAAGATGGTCTTGGCCTGCTCCTCTATCTGTCTCTCCAGCTGCTGAGTGTGCCGTTGATACTGCTCGGTCTGCAAAAGCAATGGGTCCGCGTTAGTGTGTCTGCCCACTCTCACGCAAACAAACTGATTAAAACAAAACGCTTCTGATGGAACTGATAGTTCACAAATGGCACCTTATGCTGAAGTTCCTTTCTGGCCAACTCTTTTTCAATAGACGCATTACGGTACGCTTCGAAGGCTTTGTTGAGCTGCTCACTGATGTTCCTGTCCATTCCGGGGCCTTCAGTAACATTCCGAACGGGTGGTCCCGGGCCCTCGTCCCAGGCACACACAAACCCCTTCTTTAACTCAAGAGGAGTGAGATCAGCAACAGGACCTGTCAGTAACAGCTAAAAACACACACACCAGCTTCATCAACACAGATTTTCAAACTGCTACTAATAACATAAAATGTCTCATATTTTGCCAACATCACATGAATGTGATAAACTTTGACAAAAGTCTTTTATTTTCCAGCACCTGGAGCCAGTTGCATAAACCACTTAGACCAGTCTTAAAAGTTAAGACACTAATGTTTTTCTTGAACAGTGGTCCGTTACATAAAAAGGCAGATTGTTGTAATTTGAATTGGAAAAATAACATTGATTACCCCTTGGTTAATTGCAAGTTGGTCAAACTAGTTCTTAATATAGTGACTAAGTTTATGCAACTGGCCCCTGATCTGCATTAGTGCTTCAATATGAATATTATTATTTATTATACATATTAAATTACAAAACATCGTTGCTAACAACTTTTAGAAGTATTTTCCCTCCTTTCTATCTTAATTTCACATTGCAAACCTCGCTGGTGTTGAAGACTAAACACATTTTTTGTAACTTTTAAGAAACATGCATGCAAATTAATAATAATAATACCACTGTGTTCAATTAGATTCAGTTTAATGTCAGTATTTAGTCTTGCCAAACAGGCAAAGATTGAAATAAAAGTCACACAAGGAATCATTTAAAGTGTAACTTTAACAAATTTAATTTCTGGGTCTATAGGGAGTCCGATCTTTATATTTCTCAGGCTAGATTTGTTTTTTTTTTAAAGCCATAGATTTAAACCTATTTGAAACCTATTGAAAATGTTCACAATTACTGCACAGGAAAAAAGAAAAACACAGCTCATGACACATACTGGCTATGTGGGGTAAGTTGTCACAATGGGAACTTGGCATTAATCAACCTACTGTAGGTTTTCTTACACAAAATTATTCATGAAAAAGCAGAAATATAAAAGGAAATATGCAAAATGCCACACCTTTGTTTAGGACAATATTTACTGTAAAAATTCCCCATATATAAAACATGTGACAGCCAGCCCTAATGTGACATTTAAGTTAAATACTCAGTTCAACATTTCAGTTTCTTTAGTGACTATAGCTTTCTACTGTGTTCACTTGTTAACAAACAGATAAAAAACATAATGATATCGCAATTTTAGTTTGAAAGACAGTTCTCACAATGTGTTTGAAACAAAAAAAAAAACCCTCAAAACTCAAAAGAGTTATTAAGAAACAGCCCTTGTGACAACTAGCCCCGGCCTAGACACTACAACACTACAACAAATAATGTGTTTCAAAATAGTTTTTCACCAAAACCAAACTTTACACTAAGAAAACACTTTCAATGTTAACAAAACAAGTGAAGCAACAGAAATATAACACAAGGTGTTTTCGACCAACTAAAAGCAAAAGCGACCCATCAAACCTCCTCATATCTGAACACACTGAAGTGAATGAAGTAAGTGCACTCATTAGTGTGCATCACTGGCGTCTTACCTTCACTCCAAAACAGCCCAAACGCATACACTTAAACGCAGTTTGGACATCGCGACGGTGCCACACGTAGATTTACGCGTTTAACGGGAGGAAATGAACTATTTCGTACAAATGAACATTTTGTATGTTTTACAATGAGCTGGAACTTCCCTCGCGGGGAATCCCCAAGCGCCTTCGACTTCCGCCTGCCGAGGCTCCACCAATCAGCGGCGAGTGTGTTTTTGTGCCTGTGTGTCTGTTATAAATATCACAGTGTTTGTGGATCCAGTTTGATCTACTGAAACACTCAATAGCATGCTGATTTATATTTTTATTATCGTTTTGGCGTTACAGATGTACAGTTTTGGTCGTACCAGTGAGCACACTAAACTGAAATGAATATTATTTAATGCAGATTTTGGTGTGTGAAATAATAAATAGTAAATACTATAGTGTTTTTGAACCATATTATAGTAAAGTACTTGAATTAATTTGTTGTGGTTATTCTATAGTTGCTAACTATAAACAAACCACTTTACCCAATACTATAGGGTATATACTACAATAAATACACTACAGTTTACTGTAGTAAAAACTAAAGTATACTACAGTATTTATTACAGTTTATCAGTAGTTAATATTACAGTATACTGTAGCATTCATTAACAAAGTGTTGTAAATACTATAATATATACAGTATACTACAATTTACTATAGTATGGCTCAAAAACACCATAGTATTTACTATAAATTACTATAGTATTTTTTCACCTGGGTCTGTAAAACAAGAATTGTTGGTTTTACTTAAAAAAAAATAAGTTTCCTGGTTGCTTTAAAATTTTGAGTTCATTGAAATTAAAAATTTGAGTTAATACAATGAAGGCGAACAGAAACTCAAAATATTGTGTTATCTGAACCACATTCATTATTTAAGTTGATCTGAAGAAAAAAAAAAGTGATAAATCATGAATTTTTTTCAGTGTAGGCCTTCTTTCTTTCTTTCTTTCTTTCTTTCTTTCTTTCTTTCTTTCTTTCTTTCTTTCTTTCTTTCTTTCTTTCTTTCTTTCTTTCTTTCTTTCTCTCTCTTTAAAAATGTGTTGTGTATTTAAGTATATAAGGGTCACTGTAGAAAATGGATGACATCTGTGTCTAAAAATGTCTTTAACAATGAATATCTGATGCCAGATACACACAATAAAACATAAAATACACACAAACTGTGACTTAATTCTATTTGTATGTCATTTTTGTTATTTTTCTTTTATTATGAAGATGCTTCTTCTTTTGGCCTAAATGCCCATCCTATAACTATATAGGCTATAAATATATAGCATGTTGATATATATTTTTATTGTTGTTTTGGCGTTACAGATGTACAGTTTTGGTCATACCAGTGAGCACACTAAACTAAATGAACATTATTTAATGCAGATTTTGGTGTGTGAAAAAATACTATAGTAATTTATAGTGAATATTATAGTGTTTTTGAACCATACTATAGTAAAGTACTTGAATTAATTTGTTGTGGTTATTCTATAGTTGCTAACAACTATAGTAATATAAACAAACCACTTTACCCAATACTGTACTACTATAGGGTATATTATACTACAATAAATACACTACAGTTTACTGTAGTAAAAACTAAAGTATACTACAGTATTTATTACAGTTTATTATGCTGTAGCATTCATTAACAAAGTGTTATAAATACTATAATATATACAGTATACTACAATTTACTATAGTATGGCTCAAAAACACTATAGTATTTACTATAAATTACTATAGTATTTTTTCACACATTTGACCTCACCAAAATCTGCATTAAATAATATTAATTTACTATATAGTATATAGTATTGTTTATAGTATTTTACTATAAAATACTATGGTATTTTTTCACCTGGGACTGTAAAAAAAGAATTGTTGGTTTAACTTAAAAAAAAGTAAGAAAAGGATTATTTTGAGTTCACTGAAATTAAAAATTTGAGTTAATACAATGAAGGAGAACAGAAACTCAAAATATTGTGTTATCTGAACCACATTCATTATTTAAGTTGATTTGAAAAAAAATGTGATAAATCATGAAAATGTTTTTTTTTTTTTTTTCAGCGTAGGCCTTTTTTTCTTTCTTTCTTTTTTTCTTTATCTTTAAAAATGTGTTGTGTATTTAAGTATATAAGGGTCACTGTAGAAAATGTATGACATTTGTGTCTAAAAATGTCTTTAACAATGAATATCTGATGCCAGATACACAAACTGTGACTTAATTCTATTTGTATGTCATCTTTCTTTTATTATGAAGATGCTTTTTCTTTTGGCCTAAATGCCCATCCTTGTATATTAGCACTTTGTAACACATATTTTCTGTATATTACACAGGTAGCAATTGAACCTTATGTATTATGTGTTATAATGTTACACGTCATCAACCATCAAACTTTCCCTCTTTTAAAGTACTGAAACATTCTGCGTAAAATCAACAAAACTGTCATAACGACACCATCATCCTGTCAGGAAGTGAGCTTTTCAAGAACAAATAAATGTACGTTATCTTATTTTTCCTTGTGTTTGTCAGTATAGGAGGCAAATAAAAAAAAAATCAAAATATCTGAAAGCACATTTATGTCACAACATTAAAGTGCTTGCAATTCTACAGAAATGTCCTTCAGAATCATGATTTCTAAATATAGATTAACCCATACGCTACATAGAGTGTCACAGGACCTGTTCTCTATTTGTGCAGAGGAATGTAAGGCATTCCCCCATGAAGTCATCCGTATGTCACTCAAACAGAATGAAGGGCTCAAGTAACAAGTGTCACTTCCTGTCTGCTTCACCATCAACTACACCTTCAATACATCTGATTAGTAGATGTTGCCTTTAAAGCGACTCTATGTAAAAACTGTTTGGTTCATTGATGAATAAGTGAGCTGATAGTGAAAGCACTGTTGCTTTCAACCTCGATTGCAGATTTTAGCTGATGCAAAAACAAAAATTTCATTGCACTTTAACCTCTCCGGCCTGCTGAACTTTCAGCTCACCATTCAGAGTGTCAACAAAACCGTGCGGGCTGGATGTAATGTCACAAAATGACCTCTAGATGGAAGCGTTACTCATCTTTGAATCAAACAGGGTGATCATAGATCACTAAAACTGAAACAAAAACCATAAAACAGATCTTACTTGAAATAAAATAAACTTTAATTGAAATATTATAAAACATTTGGTTATATTTTGGTTTAACTTGCTGTAGGCTACTAAAATAATTAGAAATTACATAAAATTAATGAAACTATACTTAAAAAAAAACTAAAACCTAATAAAAATGAGAAACACACACACAACAAAATTACTAAAACTTCAACTAAAATTAAAACGATAGCATATAACAAATAATAACATGAAGAGATAATATTTCCTGGAAGCAGGAAAAATGGGCAAGCGTAAGGATTTGAGCGAGTTTGACAAGAGCCAAATTGTGATGGCTAGACGACTGGATCAGAGCATCTCCAAAACTGCAGCTCTTGTGGGGTGTTCCTGGTCTGCAGTGGTCAGTATCTATCAAAAGAGGTTCAAGTAAGGAACAGTGGTGAACTGGCGACAGGGTCATGGGTGGTCAAGACTGGCCCGATCCAACAGATGAGCTACTGTAGCTCAAATTGCTCAAGAAGTTAATGCTGGTTCTGATAGAAAGGTGTCAGAATACACAGTGCTTCAGTTTGTTGCGTATGGGCATGTGTATGACCCCTGACCCCTGTCCACCGCCGAAAGAGCCAACAGTGACACGTGAGCATCAGAACTGGACCACGGAGCAATGGAAGAAGGTGGCCTGGTCTGATGAATCACGTTTTTTGCGTCGCTTACCTGGGGAACACATGGCACCAGGATGCACTATGGGAAGAAGGCAAGCCGGCGGAGGCAGTGTGACGCTTTGGGCAATGTTCTGCTGGGAAACCTTGGGTCCTGCCATCCATGTGGATGTTACTTTGACACGTACCACCTACCTAAGCATTGTTGAGACCATGTACATCCTTTCATGGAAACGGTATTCCCTGGTGGATGTGGCCTCTTTCAGCAGGATAATGCTCCTGCCACAAAGAAAAAATGGTTCAGGAATGGTTTGAGGAGCACAACAATGAGTTTGAGGTGTTGACTTGGCCTCCAAATTCCCCAGATCTCAATCCAATTGAGTATCTGTGGGATGTGCTGAACAAACAAGTCCGATCCATGGAGGATCCACCTCACAACTTACAGGACTTAAAGGATCTGCTGCTAATATCTTTGTGTCAGATACCACAGCACACCTTCAGGGGTCTAGAGGATTCCATGCCTTGACGGGTCAGGGCTGTTTTGGCAGCAAAAGTGGGACCAATACAACATTAGGACATAATTGTCCTATTTGGTCATAATGTTATGCCTGATCGGTGTGTATATATATATATATATATATATATATATATATATATATATATATATATATATATATATTATTTAATGTTTTGGGAGAACATGCTTTCATCCGAAGGGGCATTTACCACCATTGTAACCTATAAAAAAGTAATAACTTTAGTTAAATCCTTTTTAGAAATCAATCAGTTATTGAAACTGATCCAGTCATTTAGTAGGGTAAAATATTTCCAGCACGTCACTGGTCATGCAACATCCGGCTGCAACTCTGCATTCCATGCGTTCTTCAGATGAGCCTCTCTCTCACCACAGACAGAGCATGTATTTAACGACACATGAGACGTGTGCGCAATGCATGCATTAATGTATGACTTCACACGTGTGTGTCTGACGCTGGTGGACAGATCTCAAGATCTGCTGTCAGCAGATGGATAAAAAGAATGGTTTTTGCTGCTGTGTTTTTCTCGAATGCAAGACAGACCTCTTTTGCTTTGTTTATGCCTTGCTTTTTGGCTGTTGCATATTAATTGGCTTTTCAGGTTTATTTCCCGTCTCTGTTCTCCCAGGGCCAGATGCACAGCCTAAGGCGACTGTTTAGACAAGTGTTTGCCGTGTAAGTAGTTACAACCTGGTAAATAATTCAAGATCTAGTTTGCATGTACAGAAAAGCATTTACATTTGCAGCGCTATGATGCTGGAAAAGGGGTAATTTTTCCAGAGACTAACTTGCCTGAGCCTGGCCTTGGATTTAAGCACACTGTCAATATTAATTCACTGTTGAAAATCCTATTTTGGTCTGGGACTAAATCTGCTTAATCTACATTAGAGAAAACCAGCTTTTACAGTATAAATCCATACACATTGTTCACATTATCCTACTTTTGGAGGATTTCCTTTGTGTTTGATGAGCTGTGAAAGTTGTAGCATAAAAGCTCGTTCACACCAAGAATGAGAACTATAAAGATAACCGATATTAGCGTCCACACCTACTGACAATATTGTTCTGTTTATTCTAAGCAAAGACTATAAAATAACACAAGACAAGTCACTCGAATTGTTTTGAATGGGAGAAAGTGCAACGAGCAATATGGCGGAATAAGTCCCGCCTTTAAAGTCATCGCGTCACTGCGTCGTTAGAAGCTCCGGTTCCTATAGAAACAATCAGACGCGCCTCAGAAATGATGAACAAAAGACGCGTATTTAGGACTGTGCATGCATTAGCTTGGTCCAGCCTGAAAAATACCGTTTTTTGTCATGATTCGAACATTTAGAAACCAAATTTATGAGACAGATGTTGTCAGATTTCATTGGTGATTTCAAATATGAAATTTAATCGAAAGCTTGGTGCACATCTTTAGAGAATTTGATGTTTCCCTATTCAAATAGATAGGAGTTGTACTTACATACCCGAGAGGCGTTTCAAAGATGGCCGCCGAGTGAAATGAGCGCTGCAGTTTTGTCGTCTGTCCCTTTAAATGCTCGAGCTCTTTAAAGCAAGATGGATTCGGATTGGCTATCAAAGCTTTTATTCAAAAAATCGTTCTGAAAGTAATATCGTTACTCTGTGCCGTTAACCTATCGTTAAGGCCCGTTCACACAACGATAATGATAAAGATATAGTTCTAAAAGAATAGAATAAAAACCATAAAAGAATAGAAGAGTCCACACAACTATAACAATAATGGCACAGAGAAAGGATATCGTTGGAATCACTTTCGGAATGATTTTTCGAGCTGATAAATGATAGAAACCTTGACAGCCAATCAGAATCCATCCTGCTTTAAAGAGCACGAGCATTTAAAGGGCCAGATTACACATTTGTTATCATTCTTTTTAGGCCCTTTCCACACGGAGACACGTTTTTGTGAATACGCACAAATTTTGTATCCGCCGTTTTCGGAAGGTGAAACTGCTATTTTTTGAAACCGGGTCCCAGAGTGGATAAATCTGAAAAAACGCTGTCTTTGCATTGTTTGGGCTCTGCTATTCTTTTAGATAGTTATATTATATTAAGACAGCAACAATGGAACAGTCTAACACAAGCAACTTTTCAAAGAAGGTACGAGATGAAGATGAAGAATGTGCCCCACCTCGGCAGATAGCGAGACGCTGCCTCAAGACCAAACGTTTAAACAACACACACTCCACACATGCTCGACATTCCTATCTCACACTGACATCTCACTAAAGTATCTTCTCTTACTGACAGGAAGTAGATTAAATCATAGCAGGCTGCTATTTGAAGGTATGCATTCCCCGCATATAGACGACTTCTCAGTTTTGGTAAATTCGGCCTGTGTGGATGCTGGTTACTATAAATGCCTGTGAGTTTTTAACACACAAAGTCTTTGTGCTGCAGAAATGACAACATCTGCATTTCTTGAAGCAAATACTACCCGTTGTGGAAAAAAGAAGTGTGCTTAATGTGCACTTCAAATCTTTACAGCACTTAAAAAAACTGTACCCTACTTGCAGATAATATAATATTAATTAAATAAAATGTCCACTTAATAGTAGACTGTTTAACACTAAAATGTGCAGTAAGCGATTTCTGAGAAATGCTGTTGAAAATTTAAATCAACACCCAAACAAAGAATTTTGTGAATATTTAAAACAAATACTGTGTTTGTACATAGTCCTGACTGTGTAAATAGGAGGAAAAAACAAAGTAGATTGGACCGATCAGACCGAGTGCCGCAACACTTTTGTAGCCAATCAGCAGTCCGCTCATGATGGGGGAGGAGAGACAGCAAGCAAGCGGGACATTTGTACAAAGAGAGATGGTTGAGATATTTCCGAACAGAAAAAAGTCAGAGAAATATAATTGGAAAGAAGCTATAGGACCCGCGTTAATATTGGAAAAGCTTTCTAGAGAGCGGAAAGGCCTGAAAACAGATGCAGAGATAGCTTTATTTGTTTGTTATTTTGGGGGCGAAGCCATGAAGGGAGGGGTGTGCTTGTTTGGGTGTTGATTTTAACAGTGTTTCTCAGAAATCACTTACTGTACCTTTAAGTAAACTTTAAAAAAAAAGCTTTTACTTTGAAGTACATTTTAAATCACGTTTGTTCTGCTTTAAAGAAGTACACGCTTATTTTGATGTGTTGTCTAACATACTGAAGCATAAAGTAATTTAAACTGTAATGTGTTAGTTGATATTACATTTAAAGTTATTATATTTTAAATGGACTAAACTTCATCCTTACAAATCATTACTAATACATACAAGTTTCAAATAACATATTGCCATAGTATATTTTAGTTTACAATAAATGCTTGTCACTACATTCAGCAGCACTTTTAACCGTATTTCAAAGACATTAGAAGTAATATGAAATTACACATAAAGGTGTACTTAAGTAGGTCAAAAATACACTCTAAAGTTCAACTAATTGAATTTAATATAATTTAAACTACAATGCATTTTCATTAAATTGAAAATAACATGCACTTAAGCGTCTGAAAACATTACATTCAGTTTACACATAAGTACTTTCAGTAATGAGTACCCTTTTTAAAAGTAGGCCTATGCTAAAGTGTGCTTCTTTTTCAAAACGGACAACTTGCACAACAGTTATAGAATAGTGTTAAAAGGGGACATAATTGAAATATTATTTATTTCTCCATGAGATTCACAATATAAAGTTTCCAGCTTTGCAAACCCAGAAATGATCTGCTCATGTTGATAATGGTCCAGGAGTCTCCAGCAGGTGAGTCTGACGCCTCGGCTACAGTCTGAGACACCACCCTGAATAATTCATTGAAGTACTGGGATAAATTGCGAGGTGAGCGGCTCTCTGAAGCAGGAGTATTTCTCTTTGTGTTGCATGAATGTTAATGTGTCTGAATGACTGTTTGACTGCTGCTCTATTATTATGTAGGACTTGTACAAGTGTATATACCTTTGTTGCATGTGATTTAATAGTTTCTGCTTTCATAGATGTTCCTGTGTACAATAAATACAAAATTATATATTATTTTTTTTATTTAAGTAAAACAAAAGCTTAATATAAAATTATGAACATTTGAAATATATACAGATTTAGAAATATATATATATATTTCAATAATGTTTAAATATAACTGACTATTTATATAAATATACAATAAATATAAAATATTTTACATGTAATGAATATTCTCACTACATAAAAATCCAATGCATGAATAAATAAATAAAATCACAAATATTTTAGATAAATTAAAAACATTTAAAAATATATATTATATAATGCATTAATATAAATGACTATAACATATATTATATTTAATTAATATTCTTACTACATACAAAGTTAAAAGTAATATGCAACATATTGAGGATGGCATCTAATTAATATAAATGTGACAATGTAGACAATGTTTGTTTCTGTGTTAGAAATACTGAAAGGCACAAAAAATAGGGAAAAAATTTAATGTATATTAACAGTATATTATATAGCTTGTCAAATTTGCCCCTATTTGGTTGTGAGCAAAAACACACCTTTTTTGTGTGTGTCCCTTTAAATGCAAAATAGCCGGACCCCTTTCCAGAAGAGGGCGGAGCTTTAACAGCTCAACAACAACAAAGCTGGAGAATCTCACGCAGCCAAAATGAGGATTGTCAGTAACGGTGTTCAGCCTTACATTGTTCAAACCGGAGTCAATTGAGTTGAATTGGCCCTCGCTTGTGAAGCAGTCCGGCGTACAATGACGGCATGACAACAACACTCTACTACAACAACTCACCCCATTTGTTGCGTGTTCTCGGGGCGGGGTTTATGTAAATTTTAGGGTTAGGGATGCCACTAACCGGGGAAGAAGCTCGTTGTAGTCCCTACCAGCCATTATTTGTAGTCCTTAAACAGAGAATTCTGTAAAAGAAAATATCTCCCTTTGCATTGAACTTTGAGTGTGGTAACTTTGCAGATGTTGTTTATGCTCAAACGGCAACATTACACACTAACTAAAGCTAAAAAAGTGAAATCACATTCAACCACCCCTTTAAGGAAATTGCATAAATGAATTACAGAGCAACACAATGTTTGCATCTAATCTTTGTGCTAAAATTAAACTTTTATCATTTATTTCAAACTTGAACTCGTCGCAGGTACATTCAATCTGTTTTGGCAGTCAATCAAACCACCTGACCTGCACTAGCACACAGTAACCTGAATCTACATTGTTGTCCTATCAAATCCTTGACATCCTGTTGGACCATCTGAAGCCGGTGTGTACCATCATCAGCAGGGCCTGTCAATCAGTAATCCACAGGCATTAAGAGCCATTAATCGGGGTTGAATTGGGCGACGGTACAGACAGACTTCTGCAAAGAGACCTGTAGACAGAGCAGAACGGTGCTGGGTCAGAGGGTTCAACTTCAGCATTTGGCACAACACTCTGGCAGTATGAGAGGTTAGCAGGATAAAAGCCAGGACTTGGCTTCACAAAACCAGCAATAAAACGCATCTTGCATGAAATGGGCCTCTGAAGTGTGTTTTCATGTTTTGAGCTTTAAAAGGCAGACAGATTCACCCCCCTCTGTACATAATAAATCATGTAAAGAACATGTCCAGGTCACATTTCCCCTGTAAGAAAAACAAGAAATCATATTTTGAATAAAGAAAATGATGCCTGTTTTTAGGACCAATGCATTTTTTTTTTTTTTTTTTTTTTTTTGTGAGATTAGTTTGGATTAATGCATGGATGTTTTACTTTTAGGCATTTTTGCAATTCACGTTCATCTCAGTGGTGATTCTCATTAGATTCACATTACTATAATGTAGTTATTTATGTAAAATGCTGTCATAATGAAATACAGCAAAGCTGTGACAGCCGGCTGGAGGCAGAAAATGTACTGATGAAGAATTTCCTGCAGCTTCGAGAGATGCAAAGCTCCTCTCTGTCACGTTAGATCCCTCTCTCAGTTAAAAATCACCATGTTACATGAAGCCTTTTTGTGGTCTGAATCACTATGACTGCCTCGTTTTAATATCTGCTGTGAAAGGTAATGGTCTTCTGGCTGCCAAGAACCTTCGAGGAACTATCCATACATATTATCCACTAAGCCCTCGGACCATTGTCGACATAAACTCTAATTAACAAGAAGACGAATTCCTGAAATGCTTTCTTGGTAGGGAGGGGTTATTAAAGGTACAGTTCACCTAAATATGACAACAACACAGGCAATGTTTCTGTGCTAGCAATAATGCAAGATATGAATATAATATACAACAAAATTAAAGTAAACAAATTATTAATATATAATTACAAATATTTAAACACATTTATTTATATATAATACAAGAACCAATGAGGTTCTGTGTTTGAGCTTCTGCAAGAACCAATGAGGTTAATTCTTGTGTTACGCCGCACACTTGAGCTTCTGCAAGAACCAATGAGGTTCATTCTCGTGTTAGCAGCACGTTTGAGCTTCAACAAGAACCAATGAGGTTCATTCTCGTGTTATGCAGCACGTTTGAGCTTCAACAAGAACCAATGAGGTTCATTCTCGTGTTATGCAGCACGTTTGAGCTTCAACAAGAACCAATGAGGTTCATTCTCGTGTTATGCAGCACGTTTGAGCGTCACAAGAACCAATGAGGTTCGTTCTCGTGTTACGCAGCACGTCTGAGCTTCAGCAAGAACCAATGAGGTTCATTCTCGTGTTAAGCAGCACGTTTGAGCTTCCTCAAGAACCAATGAGGTTCATTCTCGTGTTACGCAGCACGTTTGAGCTTCAGCAAGAACCAATGAGGTTCATTCTCGTGTTACGCAGCACGTTTGAGCTTCAACAAGAACCAATGAGGTTCATTCTTGAGTTACGCAGCACGTTTGAGCTTCCTCAAGAACCAATGAGGTTCATTCTCGTGTTACGCAGCACGTTTGAGCTTCCTCAAGAACCAATGAGGTTCATTCTCGTGTTACGCAGCACGTTTGAGCTTCCTCAAGAACCAATGAGGTTCATTCTCGTGTTACGCAGCACGTTTGAACTTCTGCGAGAACCAATGAGGTTCATTCTCGTGTTACGCAGCACGTTTGAGCTTCAGCAAGAACCATTGAGGTTCATTCTCGTGTTACGCAGCACGTTTGAGCTTCAGCAAGAACCATTGAGGTTCATTCTCGTGTTACGCAGCACGTTTGAGCTTCAACAAGAACCAATGAGGTTCTTTCTCGTGTTACGCAGCACGTTTGAGCTTCAGCAAGAACCAGTGAGGTTCATTCTCGTGTTACGCAGCATGGTTGAGCTTCAGCGAGAACCAATGAGGTTCATTCTCGTGTTACGCAGCATGTTTGAACTTCTGCGAGAACCAATGAGGTTCATTCTTGTGTTACGCAGCATGTTTGAACTTCTGCAAGAATCAATGAGGTTCATTCTTGTGTTACGCAGCACGTTTGAACTTCTGCAAGAATCAATGAGGTTCATTCTCGTGTTACGCAGCATGGTTGAGCTTCAGCGAGAACCAATGAGGTTCATTCTCGTGTTACGCAGCATGTTTGAACTTCTGCGAGAACCAATGAGGTTCATTCTTGTGTTACGCAGCACGTTTGAACTTCTGCAAGAATCAATGAGGTTCATTCTCGTGTTACGCAGCATGGTTGAGCTTCAGCGAGAACCAATGAGGTTCATTCTCGTGTTACGCAGCATGTTTGAACTTCTGCGAGAACCAATGAGGTTCATTCTTGTGTTACGCAGCATGTTTGAACTTCTGCGAGAACCAATGAGGTTCATTCTTGTGTTACGCAGCATGTTTGAACTTCTGCAAGAATCAATGAGGTTCTTTCTCGTGTTACGCAGCACGTTTGAGCTTCAGTAAGAACCAATGAGGTTCTTTCTCGTGTTACGCAGCACGTTTGAGCTTCAGTAAGAACCAGTGAGGTTCATTCTCGTGTTACGCAGCATGGTTGAGCTTCAGCGAGAACCAATGAGGTTCATTCTCGTGTTACGCAGCATGTTTGAACTTCTGCGAGAACCAATGAGGTTCATTCTTGTGTTACGCAGCATGTTTGAACTTCTGCAAGAATCAATGAGGTTCATTCTTGTGTTACGCAGCACGTTTGAACTTCTGCAAGAATCAATGAGGTTCATTCTCGTGTTACGCAGCATGGTTGAGCTTCAGCGAGAACCAATGAGGTTCATTCTCGTGTTACGCAGCATGTTTGAACTTCTGCGAGAACCAATGAGGTTCATTCTTGTGTTACGCAGCATGTTTGAACTTCTGCGAGAACCAATGAGGTTCATTCTTGTGTTACGCAGCATGTTTGAACTTCTGCGAGAACCAATGAGGTTCATTCTTGTGTTACGCAGCATGTTTGAACTTCTGCGAGAACCAATGAGGTTCATTCTTGTGTTACGCAGCATGTTTGAACTTCTGCGAGAACCAATGAGGTTCATTCTTGTGTTACGCAGCATGTTTGAACTTCTGCAAGAATCAATGAGGTTCTTTCTCGTGTTACGCAGCACGTTTGAGCTTCAGCAAGAACCAATGAGGTTCATGACTTTTTTAATCTTTAATACAACGCATAATGACTTTGCAATGATCAAAACACAATAAACTCTGAAAGAATCATTTAAGTTGCACTTATGAGTGGTCTTAGATATCAGTGCATTTAAGAAATATCACTAAACTCCTCCATCACACCCTGTGATGAACACAATCCTCTCTTCCACTCGTCGACAACTTCCCAATCAATGATCTGACAGCTGACCTCTCTGCATGCCACGGTTTAACTGTAAACAAACACAGCCATCTGCCCGCTGACCAGACCCTGCTGCTGTTTCCCTTGTCAAGTATCTTTGCTTTGTCATCCACAGTGTTCCCAAACCCTTCCTTTAGGTCACAGCCGTGTGCTTTAATCACACACACTCAGATATTCACACTAGCACTCACTTCCCTGTAATTAGCAGGAGGTAGGTGTGTGTGTGTGTGTGTGTGTAGATCACAGACTGTTACTGCTCTTGAAACTCACAAAAGCAGCATCTCTCAGCACTTTCTGTTCAAACTCTGGAAACTAAAGTCTGCGGAACGGCAGCTGATACACACTTTTCTTTGTTTGTGTTGGACATGTTCTTGACATATGTCATACAACTCTACCACATGTAAAATGCAAAATCAAAGAGTTTATTTGTACCCTTTGCCACAGTGTTTTTTCTGAAGTTTCAGTGGCTGTGTAAACCACGACCACAACCTGAGATCACCAGTTCTCCTCACCACTTGACATCAACGTGTCACATTTCTTTGACATGCAGTTTTTTGCACGTCCAGCTGAATTTATGCTCTGTGGGATATCATGTTTGACAGGATCGTTCTCAAGTGCTTGGTCAGGTGACGACGAACCAGCTATAATTGCTCATAGGTATTTTCCAGGGGAAATCTTATTTATTCTCACATCACTACTGATCTCAAAAGCAGATCCAAAATTGTGTGCAATGTCTAGTTACTTTTCAGTAGTTTTACAGTTTCAGTGAGAAAAACCCTCATTAATTCATCAATCTCAGTGTGACTCAGAGTTTTTGTAGTGTCCAAGTCAGTGTAATGATTACAGTGTAATGAAGTCGTGGCACAGAGATGACATGAGTGTTAGCAAAGGGTCACTGAAGGATTTTCAATAGAAACCTGTGTGTGTTACTTTAAGAGAGAAACCATACAACTGTGTTGCATTTTATTTTCTTTATTAATATGATTTAATTTTATAATCATTAGTCATTTATGTAGTTGTCATTTGAATTATCATTTAATATTATTAGTATTTGATTTCTATCATTTATTCATTTTATTATTATTCATGTCATTTTTATATTTTATGTTACATATTATTTTACTTATTTCCTTGCTCTTGCAATGCTATTGTTGTTTGCTACAGTGGTTTGAAGGGATATTCATGAGTAAGAGATAAGAGAATGTCTCCATTTCAAGGTCTTTAACATCACAGGACCATGTTGTGAAGCAGTAAGATTATTTAATAAACTCTGGTCTTTTTATTATTATCACTTCCTTTCCAGATTCTGCTCTTCCCTGGCTTTCTCAATCAAACTCTCAGACTGATATCTTCTGGGATAGGATAGGGATTCAGCATCCGGGGTCAGATCTAATATATCTGATATTTCTGATGTGGTGATCCATCCGATCTAACATTTTGGCGTAGTCGGCAGGGGTTTAACAGTCACCCATATGGTTGCTTTTATCTCTACAGGTTTCTGCCTGTTCAGTCAGACACTGTAAACTAACGATACTAACAATAATCTAACAAATACTCCAAATAAAGCAACTTACAATATTATAACTTTTTATTAATTTTATTCAAAATTTGGTAATTGCTCTTTTCTTAGTGGTGCTGTTTGCACAGTTTTTATTTCATTTTATTTAAAATGTATTTTGAGTTAAAAAAAATAAATAGTAAAAATCAGTATTATGTCCAGTATAATCTAGTTATGTCTGTTAGCATCAGCCACTGAAAAATGCAGAGTAAACAAAGAAAGCATCAATTAATGCCTTTAGAAAACAAAGGGTCTCTATCTCTTTGTTTATCTCGTCTTTCTCTCTCTTGATCCCTCTTCACGGACACAGTTAGAGTGATGCAGGATGACAAGCTGACATGCTGGTGCTGGTAAATCTTTGTCACATCGGTTGTTTTCCCCCACATGTCTCAAAGACCGCAGAATAAACAGACTGCTGTAGGTCTGGGATCAGACAAAGGGCATGGCTGAGAGCCGGGCGTCCCATGGGAGGGAGACGTAATGAGGAATCTTGCTCAGGAATGCAGAGCGAACACTCGAAGATCACATTTCACGGAGCCACAGGATGAGCCGAGAGAATGTTCACTAGTTCTCCTGCTGTTCAGGAATAATAGTATCTAGCTAGTTTCTGAACACAGAATAGACATTGACGGGCAATCATATGTTAATGTTTCAGGCTTGGCAACTATATGGAAACACATTGGAAACCACTGAGAACACTTTAGCAACCACATATCAACCAACCATAGCATCATGGTGGTGAAGTTCGTAAAAATCCAGTTTAACATGTATACCAGCCCCCAAAACTCTGATCTCCTCTGTCAGGGAAAATAAAAAAGTGTTTACTTAGTTGAACATATAAGTACACCTACAGAAAAGAAAATCATTTAAGGAACTTAGTCATTTGGCTTGGATTTTATGCTCTATTTTTGGTGATGACTCAACTGGCATCATATTGCTCAGAAGTTTCACTTCTTTGTGTCATTTCTGAGCATCCTGTGCCAACATGTCCAAACTAAAGCCCAGACCACAGAAATGTCTGTGTGTGTGTGTGTGCATATTATATTATATATATATATATATATATATATATATATATATATATATGGAAAATGATTTTTAATTGTAATTTTGTGAATTTGTAAAATGAGACTGCATTAAAAAAGAGCAATTTCAATCAATCAAAATATTTTTGAGATGTGCATAACAATACAAATTCATAATTAGAAATTTATATCCAAAATGATGAAGATTTAGCCAATTTCCATAACTTTTCCCAGCCTGAAAATTACTATTTTAAAATTCCCTGATAAAAAGCGTAACAGAACGGGAAAATACTGATGCAACCAACGCAGTTAAACAATTCTGTGCACTTTTTGTAAGTATTTTTCCTTGGGATGCATAATATATCGGTATAAATGATGTTTATGTTATCATTATCGGCCCGGTAAGAAAATGTGGCCGATATATTAAAGCCGATAAATAAAGGACTATTTCCTTCAGATGAGCACTGTTCACCATGATGGTTTTGAATGGCTTGAAATATGATTGAAATCACTTCAAAAAGGAAAATACAATTAGGTACAACAAGTCTGTCATATAAGCTACATAAAATTATAATGAGAACATTAAAATCGTGTGCTTGGAACATGGCTTTTAATGGTGAGACATTTGTTTTTGTAATAAGGCTCTCAAAAATTATATTAAAAAAATGGATTTAGATTTATTGGCCAATATATCGGTTATCGGTTTTCTAATATAAAGAATTATCGGTTATCTTATCGGCCAAAATTTTGGTGCATTCCTAAATATTCCCCATTGATTTTCTACTTTGGGATTTAAAATCATCAATAAAGAGTCTTAAACCAAAACAATCAGCTCTGAGATGAATAACAACTTTGATTTGAAGCAAAAAATTATATGAAAATCATTTTAAAAAAGGCCTAAGACACTAGATGTTATGAGTGAAAGTGCAATCCAGTGAAGCATTATGAGTGGCAATCAAATAAAATAAAACAACTGATTTACAGTCATAAATTAAGAGTATAAAACAATACATGTTATTGCAAAATATTCAGTAGTTCAACAGTGTAGGGAGACTGACTTGGAGACATGATTTACAATGATTCATGGGAGTGGTAACTTATCTGTGTGGTGGATTGCTCTTCGGGATTATGGATAGTTTTTTTTAATGAATTATGGCTTATGGCTAAGCAAATGTCACTGTCCAACCACAGAGCTCATAACACATCTGTCTTAAATGTTAAACAGTATATCATTAAAAACCAATTTCTCCATTTTGAAAAATTTACATTTTTACTTCTGGAACCTGACTGTTATTCTCCATTTCCAAGTGAATCGTGGTTATAAAAATAATGATAATATTTATTTATTTATTTTTTTTAACAAACACAAAAAGTGAAACTCAAGCAGTCAGTGCTTTCTTCTGAGATTTTTCCTATGGTCATTTCCTGTCACAAGAATCTAACTGTGTCACAGATTCTTGAATTAGCACTGACACTGTTCTATTGTTCAAAAATGTTGCTGCTGTTTTCTAAACTTCCTGGGGGTGTGGCCTATGGAGCGGATGACCAATGAGCTTGCACCATCATGAAGGTCACAGAGTTGATGGACAAGAGAAAAAACAAACTTAAAGAATGAGAGCTCTGCAAAATGCCATGACAGCACAAAGCACAGGTCAGCAGAATGAACGTCCTCAGAAACACATGCATTCACTGAGCCGTTACTTCATGTGAACCTTGATACTTAATATGTTCCTGCATTCACCCCAAATCAAGGGAGGTTTGCATATGGAGTACATAAACAAGAAGAAAAAAAAAATCACAAACAGCATCAGCAGTGAGACAAAATAAAGATCAAATTAAAACATTTGCATGACTTCTCCTGAGATAAACACCTTAGTAATGTCATATCTCCTCTAGAGTTTGAAAAATCTCACTAAAGTCTTACACTGTTCTCAGATTCACCAAAGATAAAAAGAGATCTCAGTATGTACTCAAACATTTCTCAGTAAATTTTTCCAATACCAACTTATCTTCTAAGGATATGTTTACACAACAACGTTGCATTAAAAAATAAAAAATATTTTCCTCTGCGTTTTTTGCGAACAGACGTCAACGTTCACTTGGATCTGTAAAAATGACTAAAAACTCTGTATTCTGCTGCCGGGCCAGTAGATGGCGATGTCACTTAATAAAGAAACACTACCCGTCTATAGACTGAACATGTAACATGCAAGTGCATCACTGTTTTCACAAATTCACGTTTTTGTAGGTTACACGGAGACAATAATGGTAAAGTTTTCAGAAACTTGCACTTAAACAAAAGTTTGCATTTTAAGGCCACTACGGTGGATGTAATGATGCGCACGAAGACGAACAATCAATAGAGAGTCTTCAATATTAAAGGTGCCCTTGAATTTTAAAAAGATTTTTTTTCATTCATTTTTTTAACTGCCTATTTTGGGGCATCATTAACTCTGCGCCGATTCAGGGCTACTGGCCCTTTAATTCTCCTGCTCCACGCCCACGGAGCTCGCGCTTGCCTTGAACAGTGCATAAACAAAGTTCACACAGCTAATATAACCCTCAAATGGATCTTTACAAAGTGTTCGACATGCATGCGGCATGTATGCGTCAGATTATGTATTGTATACTGTTATATTGTTTACATTTGATTCTGAATGCGTTTGATAGTGCCCCGTGGCTAACGGCTAATGTTACACTGTTGGAGAGATTTATAAAGAATGAAGTTGTGTTTATGAATTATACAGACTGCGAGTGTTTAAAAATGAAAATAGCGACGGCTCTTGTCTCCGTGAATACAGTAAGAAACGATGTTAACTTTAACCACATTTAACAGTACATTAGCAACATGCTAATGAAACATTTAGAAAGACAATTTACAAATATCACTAAAAATATCATGTTATCATGGATCATGTCAGTTATTATTGCTCCATCTGCCATTTTTCACTATTGTTCTTGCTTGCTTACCTAGTCTGATGATTCAGTTGTGCACAGATCCAGACGTTACTGGCTGCCCTTGTGTAATGCTTTGAACATGAGCTGGCATATGCAAATATTGGGGGCGTACATATTAATGATCCTGACTGTTACGTAACAGTCGGCGTTATGTTGAGATTTGCCTGTTTTTCGGAGGTCTTTTAAACAAATGAGATTTATATAAGAAGGAGGAAACAATGGAGTTTGAGACTCAGTGTATGTCATTTCCATGTACTGAACTCTTGTTATTTGACTATGCCAAGATAAATTCAATTTTTTATTCGAGGGCACCTTTAAAGGGGATCTGACTTTTTCCTTGTTTAAGTGCTATAATCAGGTCCCCAGTGCATCTACCAACCCAGAAAACGTGAAAAAGGACAACCCAGTAACTTTTTGGCAAGTCTTTTTTAGCATGTGAAAAAATGAGCCACTCAGATTTCGCTCCTCTAATGATGTAGGAAGGGGATCTTATTATAATATTACCGGCACATGCTAGTGGATGAGTTGAATCAACTCCACAGCAACTACATCAATTTATCCACTAACCATTCAGAAACGTCTAAAAGTTGTAACTTCTTCCTGAGTCTCTCCATCAGTGAACAATGTAAGGCTGAACACCGTTACTGATAATCCTCATTTTGGCTGTGTGAGATTCTCCAGCTTTGTTGTTGTTGAGCTGTTAAAGCTCCGCCCTCTTCTGGAGCAGCAGCTCATTTGCATTTAAAGGGACACACACAAAAACTGTGTTTTTGCTCACACCCAAATAGGGGCTATAATAAATGATCTGTGGGGTATTTTGAGCTGAAACTTCACCAGAGACTTATATTACATCTTGTGAAAAGGGGCATAATAGGCCACTATTAAATCCAACTCTGAAATACTCAGGAAATTACACTAGTAAATAAAATAGCACAACAACGTTAATGAAAACATGGAAAAAAGAACAGACAGAACTTTAAATACACAGGTTTAACAAGGAACCCAAATGAACAACAGGTGAACTTAATTAGTGACTAACAGGCACACACTAGGAAACTAGGGCAACATACAAATGGCAGGCAACAAGAACAGAACCAAACTCGAAATGCAATGAACTAACAGAACAAAACATAACCCTTACAGTAAGTTACGTTACCCACATTCATTTGATATCTATGCTCTTTCTGTATGCAAACAATTGCAAACAATGGGTCTATTTTGGTTTCTTCTAAGTAATTTTAGAAACAACTGAGAACTGAGTCTGAGTTACGAGCAACCTTTGAGCAATAATATGCATTTAAACTAACATTTTGACGTGCATTTATTCATTTAGCTCAGTGTTTCTCAACTGATTTTACATTTGACATCATGTGGTGAACCAACAAAGCACCAAAATAGTTTATCACACAAGATGTCAGCAAAAAGGTCCTACACTAAAATGTATTAATATCACCACAAACTACACAGGCCTGACAATATGCAAAAATATTAATATAACTGAATATGGCTGAAAAGGATTGATTTAAAATAATGCAGTTCACAGTCTTTTGTCTCGTTTTTATCTAGGTTGTATTAATGTAAACTTTTATTTTGAAGTCCTTGTATTAGGATCATATATGATGTCTAGTTCCCTCCCTGATTGAGTTCAGCTGTCAAGAATATTTATACCCATGTGATTATAAACAATTTCTTGTTGAATTTAAAGCAAATGAACATCTCACTGCAATAAATGAGTGTATAGAGTCTCTGTGTGTTTTGTCTTAACCCCATGAATGTGCATTTCTATGATAAATGAGTATGTCATGCAGCTCCATCTGGAAGTTGGTATCAGGGCAGAGGAACAGCGGGTAATGAATTGGGCAGGACATGCACAAAAGAAAAAACCACGAGGTGACCTGAAGAGGCCCTTCCCACGCATCATACAGGATGACATTGCGTCTCGTTCTGTGATTACCACTTATTTAACAAAAACATGCATGCAAAAGGGAGAGTCACAGATGAGGAGCTTATCCGAGCCGGTTTAATGCATATCAAATAAGTATAATGGAAGTTTGCGCCAAACTTTTAAGCAATAACATAAGGTCATGTTTGTTTGTGCAAAATGCATCAGACAGATTTGTGGGAGTGCCGTCTGAGACTAATAGCAAGGCAATTGAGACAATAGTCTCATGTAAACTTGCTATTCGTTGAAACATTCAATTTCAGGTATATAATGCACCTAATTATATGACTATAGCTTTAGTCATCTCTTTCTCTCTGTCGTCTAGATTTAAGACTATTTATTAAGATCTTGCACTCATCAAGGCTTTGGCTTTTTACAGCAGGCTTTGGTCCAAACCTTCTTCACAGGGCGCTTAGACATGCATGATGCTTCCTGTCTCCTGAAGCTCAACAGGAAGCATCACTCACATGAGCGTCTGGCTGGACTCCAAACTAGAGGCCTGCAAAGTGTTGCTAAAGCAGCATTTAACCCTGTTTGCATAGATGATTATATTACTTGCAGAATTTTATATAATTTACTGGCATTCAAGATCAAGCAATCATGTTTTTAAAATCATGCTAATCTTGGTAAAACAGTGATTTAATGCCAATTAATAGTCATTTTTATAAAGGTTTGGACATATAAAAATATAAAAAAATAAAACTAAATATTTAAAAAATAAGGATGGATTTGAAACTGAACCTTGACTTTCAGCTTCCAGGTCCCATTCAAAAAGTCTCCTAAACAATGACACATTCAGGTCTTGCTACGTGGTTTGGTTTTTATTTATAATCTTTTTTGCTGTTTCAGGAATATTTTTGAGTGTTTCAAATTTAAATTTTCCTGAAAAGCCTATAATAGACTATTTAATGTCTGGCTCCCATTGTGACAACTTACCCTGCTATTGGTCAGCATGTTTTAAATTAAATGTATCTTGTTTTTCCTGGTCAATAAAATTGAAAATATTTTTATTTATTTATTTATTTATTTTTGTAGTTAATATCGGCATGAAACGGAAGCTGCAGTAGTCTTTCCTTCCTTCCCTATTTTGACTAGGGTTACCAGGTTTTCACAACAAAACCCGCCCAATTGCTACTCAAAACTAGCCCAATCACGTTTCAAGGAAACGAAAGAAAGAAAACGAAAGAAAAATCTGCGTTTTTGGCAGGGTTCCCTGGTAAAATTCGCATCCCAGGGGCTAAATATCATGTTATTAGGGGTTGCTTCAACCCGTGGATATAAAAAAAAATCTCACAGCAACAGTGTAAAAGTAGTGGACTTGGCAACACTGACTATATATCAAGGGAAACGGCTTCACAAACAAGAAAAAATGTAGGGCAGGACTTGGGCTGCATCCAAAAACCTAGGTAGCTGTCTTGCTGCCTCGCTGTCTTATAAGAGAAAGACTTGTATGGCAGCATTTGTGCATGAAGGTACCTCACGAAACTGATTTCGGACAGACTTCTGAGGCAGCGTAACAGTTTAATGATCTACAGCAATATAGCGCGAGCTTTGGTGAGAACTAAACAAATATTTAGTTATTACAGTAGTAATTTCTCGTAGTGTAGTGATCGAAATATGTTGATCAAAATTGTACATTTATACACAAAATGACCAGCAAATGCAACTTTCGGATGCCATCTTTATTTATCTAGCTCAACTGTCACAGAAAGGAAAGCACAGGATTGTGGGATATCAAAGGCAGCTAAGGATACATCTATGGTTCCTTCAAAAATCGATCTGAGGAAGGTATCTCAAGAGACAGGAAGTGAAGCTAACATTGGATTCGGACGTGCCTTGATGCCTTACTACCTTGAAATGTGTCCTCAGAAGGCAACATCTTCCAGTTTTCGGACGCAGCCTTGATTTTGTCCATGGGGAACTGATTGGATGGTTGTGGATTGCTATTGGTCGATCTCATGTAAGAGGGAGGGGAAGTTATTTTTGATTAAAGAGGACCAGTGTTGCCAAGTCCGCGGGTTGTTTTTCATGTCCGCGGGTTGAATCAACCCAAAATAATGTGATATTTAGCCCCTGGAATAGAGTGCCCCAGGGATGACGCATTTTGTAGGCAAAACCCGGAAGCGAGTTAGCATTTTAGGACTTCCGGTTCCAACGCCGTAAAGTCTATGGGTTTTTTGAATGGGTTTTTGCTAAATCACCTGAAATAAGGTCTGTGGTTAACAAAGCCTCTAAATACTTTCACGTTTTGATCTATGACATAAAACACACCAGTTATAACCCGCTTGTGATTTTTTAAAACTTTTACTGTGTCTTAAAATCGGCAGTTGCTAACAAATTGCTAAAAGGGACTACTTCCTTTGGCGGGGACTTTAGACGTCATCATTAAAAACGGGACATTTGGACAGCATTTCTCATGAAAAAGTGGATAAGTATTCATACACAGCACAGATCATAATCAGCGAGTTGTTTTCTAAATAAAGTTTGAGGACGCTTGGTGGTGATGACGTTGATCCGCGACCATGGTGTGCTGTAGTCTACTGTTAGCCTTTTATATCTGACGACTTTATTTAGGCTTCAAAATCTATAAATGTTGTGTTAACTTGTAAAGATTATCTTGATAGCAAAACGTGTAAGTGTCATAACCCTTTGTTAAACACAGAGCTTATTGTCTGCGATTTTCCAAAAGTCTATGAGAAAAATGCATAGGCTTTCAAACGAGGGAACCTGTGCGCCGCTAACTTCGGGGTTGGCCTACAAAAACGTGTCATCCCTGGAGCACTCTATGCGAATTTTACCAGGGGAGCCCCACCAAAAACACAAATTTTACCCCCCAGAACACGATTTTTACTGTGGGACCCTCCTGAAATGTGATTGGACTAGTTTTGAGGAGCAACTTGGCGTTTTTTGTGTGAAAATCAGGCAACCCTGACAAGGGCACATGGATTTTTTTTAAAGATAATGATGTGCATCAATCAGCCTAAATCATTTGCAATATTCCAATAAAAAAATACCAAGAATTGTGAATTTTGATTTCATGGTGACTAAGGTTACAGAAACTGAAAACTGAAACTGAAAAATAAACCCACCCTCAGAAACGGTAACTGGCATTTAAAAACGTCTAACAACTTGCCCTGGTATCCACTATTTAACACGTTTATGGTCATGACGATGACCTGGTTCAAATAATATCACATATTTAATGTCTTATTTAAAAGATTGTCGCTAATAATTCAAGATAGGCTTACTAGTGAATCTATATTTAAATCTAAAAACATTTATCACCTTATTCTTACTCTGGTGCTTTAAATGTGCAGGGTTTGGTTGGTGTTCATTAGTCTGTCTTGCAGACTTTCCAGCAGAGTTTGAGTGTACCGGAGGGTGGCTGTTTTGCTCTGCTCTGCTCCACTGCAGCTCCACCGCCCACCTCACCAGTCTCCGCGTTTGGACGTCGACAGCAGCGGTCGGTCTTGTTTTTTCTCCGGATTTCAGGTCTGACACAGTAGTGACATCCACGTCTAAATTTACCGCTAATCTTCATGGGCAAGGTGTGGAGGCAGATGTACCCCCAGTATACCTACTATTACCCCCCTTACCTGCAAGCCAAGGTACGAAAATCAGTTTTACCTCTTGTTTGATATCGCTTTTGTAGATGTGACTGCTGTGTATCGTGTTTTATTGGATACTGCACGATATGGATCGAGTGACACTGCTGTAAGTTTGTCGCGCACTTGAGGGGATTTTCGGGCGGACATTTTAAATCGAGTTTTTATCAGATATAAATAGTCAAATCCAGACATAACCTAATCGTTGCTGTTATGTACACAGTGTTGGTTTAAACTCTTTGTGGTCGTCGTTTTATGGCGTTATTAAATGTTTTGTTCTTTGCGTCGGCCAGTGAATTCCTGTGACATGACATCGCTTCAGCTGAAGTCAATCTCTGAACTCCAGCACTAGTGTTGTTGTTGTTGTGATCGTTTCTAATGCGAATTTAGTCTTTTATCATAGTTTATCCACTTGGGAATCATTGTTGTGCTTTGCATTACAAAATAATCATTGTGTAATTGTAAAAAGACAAAATGTTGTTTGTTTACACAGTCATTATGGTCGACCGATATGGTGTTTCATTGGGCAATATTATGGGTGGACCGATGCCGATACAAAAATCAAAATGAATTAATTTAAATAAACACATTTGTTTTTATTAAAAGTTTTTTTTCCAGTGGCTAATGCAGATATCTAGAGATATTAAATAAATTATGACTAATAAGTATAATTAATTTTAATAATATTTATTGTATTACATAATAGTATTTATTATATCTAATTAATGCATATTTAAAATAATATTAACTCATTCAATATTCAATCTCTCAAATAAATAAATATATTTTATCCATTTATAAGAAAGAAAACTTTTTGGGTTCTTCAGCTGATAATCTTTTAGAAGGTGAAATAATAACTGATTGATTGGCGTTGATCGCCTGTCACTACAGATATTCATTTCTCATTGTATTTAGTGCAGACAGTTGAATATTTTGCCATTTTTAGAGCATTTGGTATCAGCCAATATAACCATTCCCAGTTGGTTGATTTTTTTTTTTTTTTTTTATATCAATTATGAGTAAATATTGTTTAATAAAGTGTTTTTATTTTTATGCATGCACTGTCCACTTTAGATATCAGCATCTGCCATTAAAAATGATATATCAGCTGAAAAGTGGCTATTTAAAGGAGAATGTGAGAATCGGCATCAAAGATAGAAAGCAGAGGAAGGTTGCTGCTGTTTATCGGCTGATCAATACTGGGTGGAGTACATCCATACTGCCTGACTATGGATATATGATACTAATTGGGTTTCATTTATCAAAAGATCCAGTTCTAAAAACATGTCACATTGCATGAAGCTTTATAAAAGCATTGATTTGTGACATAGAGGAAACATAAATCTTGTTTCTGTCAAAGCATCACATTAGTTTTCGCTGGTTTGCCTTTTTAATATGGATGCGAATGAAAGTTCTGCTGAGTTTCAGATGAGTATCAGATCTTGAGCTTTTATGCACTCGTCTCCAGCAAGGCCTCATATTTCACTCTTATCAAAGTAGAGCTGCACGATCAATCGTATTTTAATCGTGATAGCAATTTCTGCTTTTCTCCATTAATTAAAAATAATCATCACAATATTTGCCCAGCTGATTATTTTTATTAGGACATTTCCGTTATCTTGCATTGGAAACGAGCCTCTATTATCTTTCCTGCTTGTGGTTGCCAGGTGTCAAGAAAATAATTCCCCCCCAATCTGGACTTTTCTCCTAAAAATACATTTTCTCATCAGTGTTTTACTTAAAGGGGGGGTATCACATGCAGTTTCTGCCAATCTCATGTTAATCTTGAGTACATATAGAGTAACAATGCATCCTTCATATCTCCGAAAAGTCTTTAGTTTTGTCATTTTTTTTAAAAGATAAATACGCTAAACCGAGTCTTTCCAAAAAAAGCAGGGCTCCTGGAGGCGTGTCTGGCGTCAGTGCTGTGGGCAGAGCAAAAGAGTCATGAACACGCGCAACTTTTGCATAAAAATCGTCTGCAAGCTGTGACATCATTATAAATAAAAAGGGAACAAAAATGTTCATGTTGTTTACATTATATGCACTTGCGTGCGAATTGCCAACACAACACAGACATCTGATGCAGCTTTACTCACAACCCGCGATCTGCAAATCCAATGCCGACCTGGGACTCGAATTCCCGGGAACAAACAAACATACGTGCACAACTCCGTTGCTCCTTTGGTGACAGGAGCTGCGTCTCATTTAGGAGGCTGCATCCTCCGGAGGTCGCATTTGAAGGCTGAATACGTCATCAAGGATGTCATATTTAAGAAAAGTAACTCTAATAAAATTGACTGATATTCACTGTGAGGTGTAAAATACTGTAATTTCTTTCTTATGTTGCAATCTAACGGTTATTTTTCTTAAATGAGACTGATGTATGCGGCCTTCAAAGGGTGCAGCCTCTGAATTGGGACACAGCCATTGTTGAAAAATCTCTCGGCTTCCGTATCCCGAACGAAACGTGTTGATGGGCGTGATCTTGCTCTGGGTGATGTGTGCACGCTTATCAGGGAGAAGTGCCTAGGAAATTCGCTGTCTTTTGACGTCATACAGGACACACTCGAAAAAACTCTCTGAATCCTGTACCGACACCAGAAGTAGTGTATTTGGCACAGAAATACTCTGTCATACGTCCAACTCGTGTTATGAAACTTTGGCCATGTTTAGCATGAGAATGCAACTCTTTAACAGTGTAAATAATATTAATCTTAATCTTTAATCTTCTCAATCTGGCAGCTATGCACATGCATGGTTATATAATTATATAAAATTATATATAAACATAAATATAATTTTTTTCCCAATGAGTATAATTGCAAATTTTTTGAGCAAAATAATGATGAATATCAGTTTAACCATTATCGTGCAGCCCCATATTAAGTCAATCCGATGTATTTCTGAGGGAAACATATTTAAAACCGGACTTGATTTTATCCGTCGGGAATTGAATGGATTGTAAAAAGTGGATGTTATATGTAGTCAGGTGGTTGAAGAGGATATATTGTGATCCAAACAGGAAAGTTGATTCAGATGCATAGCAAATAAACTACATTTTGATACTGCAATGACAAAAGGGATTTTATAGACTAACATGCACTGAAGAATCATGCACAATAAGACCAGCAAGTAAACGGGATAAATTTTGATTTCATGTGGCTTTAGTTTGTATCAGTTGGCTCAAAAGGAAGAAGGATAACTGTCATTCTGCTGTGGAGAAGAGCCAGGGAAGAGCTGGATGGCACAGGAGATGATAGGAGGCTTTGCGTTGTTGTTGTATAGCATGTTGACGACTTCGAGAAATCAAATCCCCTCCAGGAATCGAGTCTCCTTTAGGACTCAGGTGGGTAATGCCTGATCAAAAGTTGTTATCGTGATGTCTCGACTAATTATAACCTGCATTACATGTTTTTTTACGTCAAGTGCCCAAACAAATGCTTGAAATATATAATTAATGCCTATGTATTGCATAATAAAACAAACAGATATTGGAAGCAAAAAACATACCTAATATAAGCTAAGGTAGCAGACTAATATAACTATAATATAACTAAAACACAATGAGAATGAGAAATGTGTGCTTTCACAACCTATAGCTTCAGTTATAGTATTAATTTAGAAGACATTAATTGTCATTATAACACATTTTTAAACAATTTAAATCAGAACTTGATTTTGCAGTTTCACAATTTATAATCAGACACTAAAAATGCCATCCATTAGAAGTCTTTTGAACCAACGGGATCACTTGGGGTCCTAAAGGTGACCCAATTCCTAGGGGGGACTTGATTTCTCACCACACCGGCTGAATATACAAAAGTGTCCTGAAACTCCAAATACTGCTGTACTTACAGCTATACAGGATAGAGTCCGTAAAACGCTCCATAAACTCTACAGTGTAGTGGCCAGAATAAATAGAGCACATTTTTAGTCCACACCATTCATCTTCTTCATCTCTTACTTTTTGTAATTAGATTTTCATTTCTTGTTCAGCGTTTGTTTGTTGGCTGTTTTGCTATTTTTGGACACATGCCCTTGTAGGAGCTTGGAAGTTGAGATGCTTTTGTAAGATAAGCCTTGACAGGGAAGGGAGAAACGGCCTTTTTTTATTTTATTATTACAGCAGCTTGATTTCTTTCAAGGCTGGAAGCCAGCAGCTTTTGTCTTTATTTGAAAGCCGGAAAGGTAGAACACATTTATATGGTGCCTTTTACAGCCTAACATACAGCTTAGACAACAAACAAATTATATGCGATTAATTTGAGTGCATTTGATTGTGATTTTTGGTGTAATTAAAGGGTCAATCTCACAAAATGTCAAAAACATGTTTCTGTCATATCATATTTAGGACCAGAGGTGTAAAGAGTACCTGAAAACCATATAGATACCTTACATCGAAAATGACTCCACTACAAGGTACAAATAACCAATTCCAATATGACTTGAGTAAAAGTCTGAAAGTATCTGATTTTAACAGTACTTAAATATTTTACTCATATTAAGTGCATCTCTGAGCCTACATTAACACCTGAGAGACATACCAGTGAAAATAAGAAACAATTGATTTGTGAGATGAGAAATCAAGTTTATTTTCTAAAATCAAAATAAAACTGAAACACCTCAATGTTGCAATAAATCAAGGTTGACACAACAACCTTTTAATCGTCTAGAAACTCTCAAGTCTCAGTTGAGCTCAAGTGCACAAAAAGGTCATAAGTAAACCAATATCCTTCAAAACGGTCTTGTCAATATAGCGGATAAATAAAACAATGCTAAGTAAAATTAAATAGTCAAAGTCTACTGTGTGTGCTGGTTTGAGCCTCACCGGCTGCAGTCATTTCCTCATCTAATAAATCAAACACCTGCGATCAGAACCTACCTGCTAATGCTCTCACGTTCACGTAAAGTAGCCTTGTTGACAAGTTTTGGGTGAGTAAAGGCAAAATGCGCAAGATATAGTACCTTCAATGACCTTCAATCGCTTCTTTATATCAGAAACAAACTGCTGCAGAAAAAGTTAGGTGTCATTAAAAATGTAATTTGTAATTGCATTACTCATCACAAATGTAGTGGAGTGAAAAGTACATTTACTTGCTCAAAAATGTAGTCAAGTAGAGCGTAAAAGTAGCCAATATCTTTGATACTCAGTACAACTACAAAGTAGCCAAAAAGATACTTAAGTACAGTAACTAATTACATTTACTCAAATAATTTACACCTCTGTTTAGGACCATTAAAGGGATAGTTCACCCAAAAATGATAATTTTGTCATTACTTGCTCACAAAACTGTATGAGTTTCTTTCTTCTTTTGAACAAAGTAGAAGATATTTTAAAGAATGTTTGGTAATCAAACAGTTGATGGCACCCATTGACTTCCATAGTATTTTTTTTTTCCTACTATGGAAGTCAATGGGTGCCGTCAACTGTCGGATGTTGGTTACCAACATTCTTTAAAATATCTTTTTAAAGAATGTTGAAACTCATACAGGTTTGGAACAACTTGAGGGTGATTAAGTAATGACAAAATTCTCATTTTTGAGTGAACTGTCCCTTTAAAGTGTTGGTTGATTATGATTTCTCTTTTTTAACTTTAGTTAGTGTGTAATGTTGCTGTTTGAGCTTAAACAACATCTGCAAAGTGAAAGTTTTTTTTAGATTTTTAAGGACTACAACAAATGGCTCTTAGGAACTACAACGAGCTTCTTCCCGGTTTGTGACATCACTAACCCTAAAATTTACATAAACCCCGCCCCCGAAAACACGTGAAAAAGGTTGTGAGGCCATGTTATTGCAATACAGTATGTAACACAAATGCAATAGCATGTCATAAAAGCAAGATGACAACATAAGTTATAACCGTAATTAAACTAAACTATCTATACCTGTTCTGTCTTCATGCAGCATATATTCTCTGGCTCTGTAGGATCTTACAACAGTACCCACACCAGCAATTTATAGATTATCATGACAGAATATGCTAATCAATGACTTTATGATAGTTAACTCCACATCAGCTACATAAATTCATCAACCAACCGTTCAGAAACGTCCTGTTGCATTCTACATGTTGTCACTTCTTCTTCTTGAATCTCTCTCTCACTGTCCAAATCGGGTTTGAACATAAAAGGCTGAACATTTTCAGTGAGTCTACATGAGGTAATCAGCGCTGCTAACACGAGCTCTTGAAACTCCGCCCTCTTCTTGGGAGCAGCAACTCATTTGCATTTAAAGGGACACACACAAAAACTGAATGTTTTTGCTCACTCTCAAACTGACACATTTAATATGCTATTAATAATTATTTGTGGGGTATTTTGAGCTAAAACAAACATACACACTCTGAGGACACCGGAGACTTATATTACATCTTTTAAAAGTGGCATTAATAGACCGCTTTAAGGTTTTTGCATCATTCACATTTCCTGCCAAATTCAATACACTAATGCATTTTTAATATTACAGACATTTTGTGATTCATACTAAATTTAATCATATTGTCATTGAACTGTGCAAATTGGCAATGAGGTACAAATGTCAGTATAGTTTAGGGTTTTAAATAGCATGTGCAAAATGGAAATATAATCCAGAATGTATAACAGAAAGTGCAAAAAGTTGCATTGAGAAGGAGAAAAATTAGAGTTGTGAACAATAAGTATAACTGTATCTACAGCAATTTTAGAAAGAATATAAGGGGAAGTAAAAAAAAAAATCAAAATGCATTAATGGTAATTATGGGCGAATTTGTACTAAATTGTCATGAGATAGTGTAAGTGTAAATGGTGTTTAAAAAGCTTAATTTCCTTGCATTTTGTTGTTAAACATGTTTTTTTTTTTTGAGATTCTCCAGCATTTAAATGTGCTTGAGAATGCATGAAATGGACTAGGAATGATGAGAAGCAACTGAACTGTAACAAATTTATTCATGTTAAATTTACAACTCGAGGGAGACATGCTGTTGCATTACCACCCGTGCATAATTGTTCAAAAATGACCCTGCGTCGTTAATAATATGAATAATAATAATTAAAAGGCACCAATTTTTCCACCAGCTCTGAAGTATTTCCATGGCTTGTAGGTGGGCTGGCCGTGTCAACATGAGCCTGTGATCGAGGGGTGGGTTTTAGCACATTAACTGCCATTGGACATTACACACAGAGCCTGCAAACAAAGCCTTTGTGAAGGGCCTTAAAAAGCCCTATACAATGTTTACAATACAGTCTGAAGAGTTGCCTGGCAGCGGAATGTACACAATTAACCAGCTCATTATGTGTGAGCCGAGCTGAAAGAATTCCAATTGTTCTCCTACGATAGTCATTCTGGGAACTTTTTGACATGAGGAAAATGAGGGACCAGCTCACAATAATAACCACCATGGTGGTGAAGCACTCTGCCAAGGGCCTGTCTCACAAACGCAGGCGGAGAGCTCGAAAAGCCCTTCAGCTTAACTGACAAGGTCAATGAGACCCACACAGACTCGTCTGGTATTAATAGACCTGCTTTGTTACTTTGTGTAAACAGGCAATTCAGTAAATGTGTAAGTAAATATGTGAAGATCGAATGGGGTAAAAATAGTTTTGCGGGGAGAAAAGGCTATCTGAGGCCTGTCGAGGTGCTGTGTGACCGTATATACTGAAATCTGTCAGCTGGTAGTGATTCTGCTATAGTGGAAGATATATTTGTGTGCGTATCAGTGGACAGGACTGTTTTATACCATTTACACATGGGAACTATGAAAAAAAACGGGGAAAAGCTCAAGCGGGTGTGACTGTGTTTCAACATTTATATAGATCTCACTGCTATTTTGTCCATTTTTCAGAAAATTTAAATGTGGTTCATCCACGTTCATCATCAGAAATGGGAGACAAACCTATTTTAATATATAAAATATAATATAATATATGAAAGCGTTATTATGAGAGTTATTTACACACTCATTTTGAGATGAATATTTCACAGGACGCTATTAATGCTGTGAGTGTCGGGTTTCGATGCAAAAATGATATTTCTTAATCATCTCCTCATCATTTTTAATCTCCAGATATACTCTGGAGAAATGTCTCATCTGTTGTGATCGTTTAAAAATTACATGTGTGGGTTGCAGGAGTGAAATGGTGTTTTGTGTCATGCAAATAAACAAATGATATTAATGTCAGGATCTCATTTTACTGAATCTCTCTCAGAGCCCCTTTTCAATTCCAGTTTATGTAAAATCCAATGCTAAAGGCACACGTCTAACATCCCTGTCTACACTGAATGCATGCGGCGCAATTGGACAAAACCAGATCATTCCCGTTATTATCAGCGGAGCTGTCCACGCTCATAAAGCTCATCGCAGCATGCTGTTATGATAAATAAATTACACATATCCACCTTATTTGTCAATGCAGCAGTAAGGTGTTTTCTGTGAACGTGCAAAACTTCAGATTTATGTAATGAGAAGAATATTGTATACTGTAAAACTGTTTGCACTACAAACCAGCATGCTTATAATTGAAACGATAGATAATATGGTAAGAAATACCAGTTTGCAATATCAAGCAGCATAACGAGATGTTTTGTACTGCTAAAAATAACTGGAAGCAAATGACACCGGAAGCCAGACGTATTAAAATGACCGCTCCCGCTCTTAACTGAAAAATAAGATGGATAAATTCTGAGCAGTGCACCAAATTATCTTCTGGTCTGCTAATTTCTCTTTTTAAAAAAAAAAAAAAAAAAAAATCTAAATAACCTATTCAGAGTCAAAGTAATATTCTCTCATTTGAATGTTGCCAAAATCTAGATTTGAGATCCTGTTTTTGATCATTTATTTCCCTATGTGTCATTTTCAAAACCTGCCAATAGCCGTGACAATGAATAAACAATTTATTTTAATTTTTGTGTAAATATTGTGTAAAATAAGTTTATTTAATTTCCGCAAATTTGTGCATGTCTCACTAAATTGCATTACGTCTACATCAGCATTATCTTTAGATATCAGCATTGAAAAAATCATATTGGGCCACATATTTTAGATAAATACTGTAAATACTGTGTAAAATAAATGTGTATTAAATCTTCTATCTATCTATCTACACACACTGAAAAATAGATTTTTGCTTCTTGTTCAAATTACTTAATTAAAATGAGCTAAATCATCATAATTCAACTTAATTTCATTGTGTTCAGTCCACTTAAATATATCTAATATTGAAGTTTATTTAATCCATCTGTGTTGGGAATACATGAATGAATTTTGTTGCTTTAACTTAAACTGGTCAGTGCTTGTTAGTTCCCAGCATGCATTGCATATGATAATCATATCAAGAGAGAAAATGTTGAAATTAGTTTTTTTGCAATAAGATGAAAACGGGGCATGATTGATATTTTTTAATAGTGTTCACTAATATTGGAATTATTAGAATGATTTAAATTTCACTGGGTTTCCATTGTGGAGAAGAGTGGAGCATTTGCTTAGGCTGTAGACTGGCACTTTGCATTCAATTGGACCACATGGTTGTGAAGCAGTAAAGTAACTAGCTCTCTTTTATCTATTTGAAAAATTCATGTTTTCATTTGCTCATATGCATGTCCTGAAACATCAGGTCATTCGGTATAAGCGCTATAAAACATGGAAAATGTTGTAATATCGTAAAATAAAACTTAATATAAAATGTTTGATTGTCCTTTTGCTATCTAGCAAGATATCAACCTGTTGGCATTGTTTGAAAATATCGTCATTCGGTATTTCCAAAACTGTCTTTCGGTAAAACCGAAATTTTGGTTAAACCGAATGACTTTTTTGGTGACAAATTTTGCCCATCTTGTAAAAAATAGGGCTGTCAAATGATTAATCGCATACAAAATAAAAGTTTGAGTTTGCCTAATATATGTGTGAGTACTGTGTGTAATTTAATATGTTTATAGAAAATACACACAAATTAATGTATATATTTAAGAGAAATATGTTATGTACAAAATATTTTTATTTATATATAATATAAATTATATAAAAATATAAATAAATAAATATTCTTGTAAATATTTCTCAAATATATAAATGAACATGTTTGTATTTATATATACATAATAATTACACACAGTACTCACACATATATTAGGCAAACTCAAACTTTTATTTTGTATGCGATTAATCGTTTGACAGCCCTAGTAAAAAATGACCAAAGCAGTGTTAATTGATTATAAAAACTACATAATCTCATTGTTAACACTTACTAAAACTTCAAAATTAATTATTTCTGTTATATTTTAAAATTTTATTCGTCAATGACCCATATTTATATATATAATAATAATAGAAAAAAGATGGAAAAAAATATTGTTTCCGGACTATTAACTATTCAGTTTTCTAAAATATAAAATTAAGAATTTCTATAAATAAATGTGTTTTCTTTAGCGATCATTTAGTGTTTGCCAAACACGACACATGCACATTTTCATTATGTTTGTCTTTACCATAAGGGAGTCTCTACATGAACTTCTCTTTTGTACTTCACTGTTTGTTGATCGTGCAGCATCAAACCATGTCAGAGGTGAATATATGCAGGTTATGAAACGTTTTAGGTTTCTTTTCATCATGCAAGGGCATGTTATCACTAATTTCACTTACTATAACCACACTGCAATACCCTCAACATGACCTTTCATTTCTAATGAAGAAATGAATATAGTGAATGAACTGGAAGTGAATACAGCCACAATTTTAACACCAGTTTCCTTGACTCTTTATTTGTTTGGACTGAAAAAAGTCATTTTTATATGTATATATAAAATACAAATGTATATATTATAATACAAGTGCATACTGTGCAGTATTCAGCTAGTGTTTCATTCCAAACAGTCATGCACACATCCATACTCTCTCTCTCTCTCTTTCTGTCGCTGACTATCCGTGTGAAGGAGGCGTCTTCCTGTGCGACAGACGCACACACATGTAAACACGCTGCTTTCGTAGTGCGCCAGCGCCTGCCGCGATAAACTTGAAGCTGTCGCCGTTGACGACTACAATGTGGACCCCGCCAAGAAGATGGGGCCCTCGATTCGTGCCAGACGGCAGAGGCAGGAAGGTACGTAGGGCGGCACAGTTTCAACAGCGCAGAAGTTGCAACATTTTATTTATACTTTGAAAATGGACCGAAACATAGATACTCTGTGAGGAAGTCACGGGCTGAAATGTTTCTCCATTACAGCAGAAGGCAGGGAGAATTTCGAGAATGTGGTCTGGGCAAGTTGCATACTCTCTTTAACGTGGCGCTTTAGAGTTGCATTGGAGTTCAAAAGCTTCTCCTGTTTTTAGGCACAGTAACAACACCACAGAAAGAGAGCGCGTGCATGTGCGAGTACGTGTAAGTTTGCATGGATTTATGCACATGCATGTGTGTTCACATGTTGGCAGGTTAGAGTGTGATATATAGTCGCTCTGATAGCCTGTGGGGGAGGCTAACGCTTTCCTCTTCATTTGTTTTCTCTGCACATTCAGCACGGACAGCTGTACCATGTCAAGCAGGGATACTTTAGGACTGATTTGTGGGCTGCTTTCCTGTAGGATTAAACCTCCTCTAGATTTTGTTAAACATCCTTGGTATTATAAACCAGCAGTTCTTGACTGGCTTTGCTTCTGGACTCAGTTGTTTATCATGCAATGTCAACAAAAATGTCCCGGAATTGTCCTAATTCACATTTTCCTGGTCTTTCAGTGCATGATATTCCAAAGGATAAATATTTGTCACAGTAATCTTGTTCCACCTCTAAAACGTCTTTCTTGTTCGGATGATATCACTAAGACCTTTTATTTCAGCCCTTGGTTTTTACAATGCAATCAGTTCCTGATGGATAAAAGCCCAATAAATAAAACTCTAAAAAAATACTGGGTTAAAAACAACCCAAGTTGGGTTGAAAATGGACAAACCCAGCAGTTGGGTTAAATGTTTGCCCAACCTACTGGGTAGTTTTATTTAACTCAAATATGGTTTAAAAATCACTGTATTGCTCACTGAAAAACCTAAAATATGTTGGAAATTAGCATTAATATGTTTAATAAATAATGATTAAATAAACATTTATTAAATTGCTTATTAATAAATGTTCACCTCTAGTAATTATGTGTCTGATTTTTAATTTCCAACCTATGTTGGGTACATTTTAATCAAGCAATACAGTAATTTTAAACAATAGTTGAGTTAAATGAAACTGCCCAGCAGGTTGGGCAAACATTTAACCCAAATGCTAGGATAAACATCCCAATTGCTAGGTTTATCCATTTTCAACCCAACTTGGGTTTTTAACCCAGTATTTTTTAGAATGAAGTTCGTGCTTGGTGGTGGGAGGCTCAGTTAACATTTTTAACAATCTCCTCAGTTTCTCGAATATAAATCCAATGCTCATTCACAAACACTGCATCTTTTTTTTTTTCTTTTTTTTCAGTGTCTGATATTCTCAGCAATGAACTGATATTAATGTAAATCACTCTTGCCCTCTCAGAGAACAACCTTAAAGTGATAGTTCACTCAAAAATGAAAATTATCACATGATTTATTGACCCTCAAGCCAGCCTAGGTGTATATGATTATCTTCTTTTTGATTAACACAATTCGGAGATATAGCCTATTTTAAAATATCCTGGCTCTTCCAAGCTTTATAATGGTAGTGAATGGGGGGCAGGATTTTTAAGATAAAAAAAAATCATCCATCCATTATAAAGGGGGTTAATAAAGGCCTTCTGAAGCGAAGCGATGGGCTTTTGTAAGAAAAATATCCATATTTAAAACTTTATTAACTATAATAACTAGCTTTGGCCATACACATCGATTGCATGACGTATTGACGAACGTGGAAGCACAGAGGATTGAGCAAAACAAAACACCGGTTGTGACTTGGAAGTCTAAAACGATAATTTTAAAAGAGAAATGTCGGAGGATTTCGATATAAGAGAAGAGGAGCTTGAGTTTGTTGCCCAGCCCTATTTGTTTGATCTGCGAGAGGCGTCTAAACTTACGATACTCCTACATCCTGCGTCATACATCGCTTCACAGGTTACTCTTGTGCCACAAGTTAACTTGTGCATTCGGTGTATGGTCGTCCGCCGGAAGCTATAAGGTGGACGACCGGAAGCTAAAATAACTTCAGAAGGCCTTTACTAACCACCTGGAGTCAAATGGATTATTTTTATGATGAATGGATGCATTCTTGAAAATCGCACCCCCCTGTTCATTACCATTATAAAGCTTGGAAGAGCCAGGAATTTTTATTATATATCCCCGATTGTGTTCGTCTGAAAGAAGAAAGTCAGTAAATCATAGGATAATTTTCATTTTTTTGGGTGAACTATCCCTTTAAATGTTGATTTAACTTCAAAACTTAAGGCCCATTCACACCGAGAATGATAACTATATCAGGGTCCACACCAATGCACAATATCATTCTGTTTATTCTAAGCGCTCGCTGCAGTTTTGTCGTCTGCCCCTTTTAAATGCTTGAGTTCTGAAAGCAGGATGGATTCTGATTGGCTGTCAATGTTTTTATCGAACATCAGCTGCAGTTATCGTTACAGACTCTGGTATTCTATTACATTTAGAATGATTTTTATTGTTATCATTATAGTTGCACGTACACAGCAGAGTGAAAGGTGGCCACCCCTTTCCTCACCCTTCCTTTGTATTCTTGTCGCTTCATAACATTAAGGTTGAACCACTGTAGTCGCATGATCTGTTTTAAATATGTCTTTAGTATCTTTCTGGGCATTGAAAGTGTTAAATATTTTGCTGGCAATGGAGGCCTCACTGAGCCATCAGATTTTATCAAAAATATCTTAATTTGTGTTCTGAAAATGAACAAAGGTCTTACGGGTGTAGAACGACATGAGAGTGAGTAATTAATGACATAATTTTCATTTTTGGATGAACTAACCCTTTAAATTTTACCAACCACAAACTTTTCAAAAGTAGCATGTGAAATATGACTACAGTGACCTTTTTGGCCCCTTTTTCTTTTTTTTTTCTTTTTTTTTTTTATTTTCTGATTCTGCTTTGATGAAAGATAGTAACCTGTGGCTATATCATTTGATATAATAAATACATTTTTGAACTTATTTAAAATACTAAATAAAAGTTAAAACTTTTTTTTACGCACAAGGCAATTTTGCATGTTTAAAATCTAGTATGGCCACCCCTTTCCTCACTCTTCCTTTGTCCTTTCATTTAATTTTGCACTCTGACCCTATGCTTTTGCTGAATCGGCCCTTTCTGTCACCTCATTTGCTTGTGACCGGCTGGCATTACTCATACAAACACGTACACAGCAGAGCGAAAGGTGGCAGCGGGTCACTGTCATGACCCTGAGTGTCCTTTTGAGTGCAGAAAACCACATTATTCCACCTATTTAACAATTTAAACATATCCATATCAATTTGACTGTTTTGAAAACATCCAATTGCATAGCAGAATTATTAAGCTGAGGGTTAGTGATACACATGGGAGCATAATACAGTAAATGCTCTGATAGTAAACAATTGCAGGTCCCTATGTTTGATTATACAGCTTTATACTGTTATTTTGATGTAATGGTTGTTTTTTGTGTGTGAAAAACCACTTCATATTAGTGAAATATATATATAATATTCACCTCTGAGGCAGTAAATGACAGAGATTGTTGAAATGTTTTCTGCAGAGACATTAAACTAATCACAAGTTACATTATTAAGTACACTTTTGAAAGAAGTCTCTTCTGCTCACCAAGACTGCATTTTTTTGATAAAAAATACAGTAAAAACATTAAAAATGTGAAATATTATTACAATTTGTAATGACTGTTTTCTATTTGAATATATTTCACAAAGCAATTTATTCCTGTGATCAAAGCTGAATTTTCAGCATCATTACTCCAGTCGTCAGTGTCACATGATCCTTCAGAAATCATTCTAATATGCTGATTAGAAACATTTCTTATTATCAATGTTGAAAACAGTTGTGCTGCTTCATATTTTTGTGGAAACTGTGCTACATTTTTTTTTTTTTTTTTCAGGATTTTCAAAAGAACAACATTTATTTTAAATAGAAAGCTTTTGTAACATTATAATTTAGTGTTTATTGTAACTTTTGATTAATTTAATGCATCCTTGCTGAATAAAAGTATTATTATTTTATTATTTTAACTATTATTATTAAAGTCGTTATTTTATTTTTTATTTTTTTTGATGCACAAAAAGTATTCTTGTTGCTTCATAACATTAAGGTTGAACCACTGTAGTCGCATGATCTGTTTTAAATATGTCTTTAGTATCTTTCTGGGCATTGAAAGTGTTAAATATCTTACTGGCAATGGAGGCCTCACTGAGCCATCGGATTTTATAAAAAATATCTTAATTTGTGTTATGAAGATGAACGAAGGTCTTACAGGTGTAGAATGACATGAGAGTGAGTAATTAATGACAGAATTTTCATTTTTGGATGAACTAACCCTTTAAATTTTACCAACCACAAATTTTTCAAAAGTAGCATGTGAAATATGACTACAGTGACCTTTTTGGCCTTTTTATTTGTAATTTTCTGATTTTGCTTTGATGAAAGATAGTAACCTGTGGCTTGCATTGGCGTTCTCATGTTTGCTCTGTCCTGAATAGCAGATGTTTTCCAGTCAGATTTTTTTTTTTCTGCACAAAAAAGGAAAAGGATGGGATCCAAGGGCAAAGATCTTATGCTCTCTGTGGGATTTTAAATGACCTATTTACATTCTAACTATCCGACGTGAACTGCTGTCTAAGCACGATCAGGCATGGCTGGGGATTATTGATACCACAAGGTGTTTTCAGTGCTTCTAAGATCAAATTTATATTCAAAACGGCAGACTGAAATCGAAAACTGATGAGCTCAGTGGAAGTTATTTAAGAAGACAACAGGAAATGCAGTGTTTAGGTGTGAGAACGTGCTTTACATTCATCACAGCCACACAGAGAGAGAGAGAGAGAGAGAGAGAGAGAGAGAGAGAGCGACAGAGAAAGACATGATGTGCTGTGTGCATTGAGAGAATTACATTTTTATTTCTAATTGTGTATGAATTGACTAGTTTCACTTGTGCACATCACACGTGTTCCTCCTTCACTAGCGTTTAAAAGCATCCCATAATGCACCTCGGGAAGTCTGATTATGAATGGAAAGTTTTTATTTGTGTCACTACATCATTCCCATACTTTCATTTGGATGATGACTTTATTATTATTCTAAAACAGGTTTAAATTAAGTATTCGGTTAGGGTTGTTTCTGATCATTTCAAAACTTAAAAAGCAATGATTTGATACTTTTTTTTTTAAATTATATAAATAAGTTGTCTTTCAGTTTACTGACTTCTAATTGAGCATTTCTCTATCTCCCCTTCAATCGCTGCCCGATCAACGTATTCGCTTCATGTCAAAATTATTTTATTGTGCTTTTAAATAATGCAAACACACAATGTATTAAATAAATAAAAAATAAATGGACAATGTTTATAATTAAAATAAGAAATAAAAACAATTGTTTATATCACTTTCAATAATGCAACAACATTTGAAAATATATATCTTTCTTATGCTAATATTCAGCTGCTTAAATGTACTTAGCATGTGGTGAATTTTTGCTGAAATGCAGGGTCGTTATGTTAACATTTTAAATGGGCGAGGTTGTGCTCATTGGCGCCCCTCCAGCTGGTGACGATTTATAAATCGAGGGAACGAAATAGTAAATCGTGCGCACTATTGAGCAAATCGAGGGAACAGAACAGTAAATCGTGCGAACGATTTATAAATCGAGGGAACGAAATAGTAAATCGTGCGCACTATTGAGCAAATCGAGGGAACAGAACAGTAAATCGTGCGAACGATTTATAAATCGAGGGAACGAAATAGTAAATTGTGCGCACTATTGAGCAAATCGAGGGAACAGAATAGTAAATCGAGCGCACAAATTAATTTTTTTTTTCTTTTTTCCCCCTGCATGTCATGTGCAGGGCTCCATAAATAATAATAATAATAATTCTAATAATAATGTTTTATTTAAATAGCACTTTTAATATATATTATACAATTAAATGTAATATATTCATGTGTATATACAAAATACATTTAATTTATTATACATTAAATTAATTTAATACAATTATTTTTATCATTTGTATTTGTATTTATTTTATTATATGTAATACAATTTAATTAAATTAATTACAAAAAGTAAAACATTCACAGTGGAACTGTTTAATTGTCATGAAAATGAAAAAAAAGT
>NC_090234.1:15021197-15176197 GCF_024489055.1 Chanodichthys erythropterus | reverse complement strand
AGTCCAAATGTCAGTTTCAGTGCAGCTTCAAAGAGCTCTACATGATCCCAGACGAGGAATAAGAGTCTTATCTAGAGAAACCATGGGTCATTTTATATATATATATATATATATATATATATATATTTATTAGTTTTTAACCACAAATGTTCATCTTGCACTGCTCTGCGATGCGCCACGCATTATGTAATCATGTTGGAAAGGTCATGCGTGACGTAGGCGGAAGTACCGATCCAGTGTCTACAAAGCAAACGTATAAAGACTAAGTCAAACAGCCTTTACAAAAAAAGGTAAAACAACGATGTTGGACGATTTTGAAAGTTTTTCGCCCTACGCCGTACTTCCGTGACCTTTCCAACATGATTACGTAATGCGTGGCACATCACAGAGCAGTGTAAGATGAACATTTGTGGTTAAATAGTATATAATTTTTATTTTTATATTTTTTAGAAAATGACAGATCGTTCCTCTAAATAAGACTCTTATTCCTCGTCTGGGATCATGTAGAGCTCTTTGAAGCTGCACTGAAACTGACATTTGGACCTTCAACCCATTGAACCCCAGTGAAGTCCACTATACGGAGAAAAATCCTGGAATGTTTTCCTTAAAAACCTTCATTTCTTTTCGACTGAAGAAAGAAAGACATGAACATCTTAGATGACATGGGGGTGAGGAAATTAGCAGGAAATAATCCTTTAAGTCACACCAAAGTTATTTCATAAGTTTAAATTAAGTGAATTTTAATTTTAATTCTGAAGTGAACTAATCCTTTAATTGCTTGTTGATTGTGTTGTTTCTTATGCTTTTAAACCAGAAACTATGTAAAGCCATGCATTTAAATTGGACTAAAAAAAAGAGACTTTGCTCCCTAATTTCAGAAGTCAAAACATGCCACTTATAGAAAGTGAAGCTTTTATTGGCCTGGTAAAGGATTAGCTAAAATTAGCCCAAGCTTTACTCACCCTCAAGCCATCCTAGGTGTATATGACTTTCTTCCCTCTGATGAACACAATCTGAGATATATGAGCTTTATAATTGCAGTGAACAGGGTTGTTGTGTTAGAATATGAGCTGAAGAAAGTGCATCCCTCCATCATAAACGTGTACTTCACACGGCTCTGGGGGGTTAATAAAGGCCTTTTGAAGCAAAGCGATGGGCTTGTGTAAAAAAAATCCATATTTAACAAGTTATGAAGTAAAATATCTAGCTTCCACCAGACCACCTTCCATATGCAAGTTACGAAGAAATTGTAAACTGACGTTGTGTCAGTTACACCTTTTTCCGTAGGCATAGGACGTAGCGTAAGCTTTGAGAACTGCAGTTTTACGCTTTCTTCGTACGTTGAATACGGAAGGTGGTCTAGCGGAAGCTAGATATTTTACCTTATAACTTGTTAAATATGGATTTTTTTAATTTTATTTTTTACAAAAATGCATTCCTTCACTTCAGAAGTCCTTTATTAATGCCCTGGCGCCGTGTGGAGTATGTTTATGATGGATGGATGTGGATGGAGGCACTTTCTTCAGCTCGTGAACCCTGTTCACTACTATTATAAAGCTCGTATGTGTCAGGATATTTATTAATATTTCTCAAATTGTGTTCATCAGAAGGAAGAAAGTCATATACACCTAGGATGGCTTAAGGGTGAGTAAAGCTTGTGCTAATTTTCATTTGAAAGTGATCTAATCCTTTTAAATGTTCAGTATCAGTAGTGTTGGATGATTTCATATCAGGGCAGATTTAGTGTTGCTAGTGACCTTCAATAATCCACTGCCTTCTTTTTAAACTCGAGCTTGTCTTATTTATCCAGTCTTTACTCAGCTGCATTAGACAATGGCAGAAAGAGCTGCCAAAAGATTGCCAGGCCATTTCAATAGGACATTGACTCTGTCCTGACCCCTAAATGCTGTCTTTGTTATGTAGACCTTTAATGAATGATATTTTGTTCGGCACTACTGGATTTCGTGGAGCTCAGATCTGTAGTTTTCAGCACCTGCCAATCTGCTGTCTCTGTTTTTGTGGGGGATTTAAAGGTATAGTTCACCTGAAAATTAAAATGTAGTCATCATTAGCTATGTTTCCATCCAAAGAGGCGGATGTTTGCGTGTGCAGTCGTATGAGACAGTTCTGGGAGGTAATTATACCGAATTATTTTGACGACAGACTTTGCTCAGGCATTTCAGAATGACCAAAACAGCATTTTCGAGATCGGACCGCTGGTTGGTCCAGTTATGCCATGCCGTTTCACCAAGTCACGTCTTTTTTGATGTGCATCATGTAATTTATTCGGTAAATGTGTTTTCATCTTGGTTATGCACACGTTTTTTTTTTAGCAGATAAAAAAATGTATCCGACTCAATTGATTGCATTTTTTTTTTTATGTGCATTTTTAGAATTTATGCACATCTTGGCATTTCCATCCAAACTTTTTTTTAATGCGATATCCCAAAATATGCATAAAAAAAAGACAAAGTAGTTCATATGACTGCTATGTTTTGAGAGGTTTCTCAGCGAATTATTTAAATTACAGTCTATTCTTTAGACAACGCTATCAAAAATAGTGCATAAATCATATAAACTACTTTAATACATGGTCCAAGCAACTTGGAGGTGAGTAAATGATGAAAACATTTTAATTTTTAGGTGAATTGTTCCTTTAAATGCGAGTCAAAGTGGAAATATTACTAATAGATGTAAACAGAAGTGCTCAGAGACGGCATGGTTTGAAATAATATTCATCTAAATAAACCCATGGCACTATTCCCAATATTTAATTTGACTTCTACGCCTCATATCCAGTACAAATAATGTAAGCTATTATATGAGAGTATTTTACTCTGAATGAATGAAAGTCAAGCCCAACTTACATTTGCATATAAATAACATAATGCAGATCATTTTTAAAGCTGGTTTTCCTCCGCTAAGGCATGTTAAAACTTGCAGTGTTCTACATATAGACTTTACTTTTTTTAATTACATTTTCAAAACACAGAAACAAAAGTCAAGCCCAACAAACATGAAAACAAGGAATACAGGCTTTATTTTGAATCAGAACATAGCAGCAAAATGCATACTCAGATTGCATATAGTTGGGTTTAAATGGGTCTCGGGAGTGCAGATAAAGACAGAAGTGGAAGATTAATGGCTTTTCCTGGTAGTTATACCTTCAGGAAAGTGTTTTTGGGTCATGTGACATGTGAAATAATGCCATGTGCACTGTCATGTAAAACAAAAGGGGAATGTCTTCCCACAATGAACTTCCTGTTAGTTTTATGATGGAGCAGAAGTTGCGTAAAAGGCAGGATGGGAACACTGGAGGACAGTTTTCTGCTCTCTGGAGCTCATCCAGTGAACTGTGTCACTGCTGCATACCAGAGATTCCAAACGCTTCCTCCTCCTTGTTACTTCCACAAAAGAGCGAGCGGGATAATCACTGTTGAACTGCGAGGGCACTTGAGCAGGAAGACCTCCACAGCTCAGAACATCTGTGTCCATACAAACAGGACGGAAGTGATGTCTTTACCACACAAGAACTCTTTTATAGTGAGGAGAATGAAGCCAGCAAAGCATTGACCTCAACAGATCCGCAAATTCCCAAAGATTTTCAGTGCACATTTGGGTTGTGATTAAATGAAGGTTTCGTATGGATCATCGTGACATTTACTTGATGTTTATAGTAGCAGTGGAGCTTGGGAAATCAGTCCAAAGGTCCAGTTCTCTCTGTACAAAGCTTTATCAGACTCTTTCAGAACTGATATTTGTGTACTACGCTTTTGTTTTAGCTAGTTCATATTCCTTCCCTTTTTGTTGAATTTAGCACGTGTACAAATCATGCATGATAAACCACAACACTTTATTATGACCAAAAATATCTTTATCGCATCCGTGAGAACCAAAAAACACAAATGCAAAAGCATATGGTGTCCTATTTCTATTTTTTCTTTTTAGATCGTGGTGGAAAAACAACTTCCCCGGCTCAAATTTTTCATTTTGTTAATATTTTTTCTGAAGAAAGACAAACATAAATCGTGATGAAAGCCAAAATATTAAATGTCACAGATATATATTTTCTGAATTATCCAATATTTTATAGAGAAGGGTCAAAAGTAGAAATCTGTTGACAAAAAGTAAAATCTGTTGACTTTAGCAATCTTTGTTTCATTATATGCCACCGGTGACAGTTCAAAAATGGCAAAAAGCACTTTTTGTGTTTTTTTTGCCTCAAGTTTGCCTGCCTGTAACTCAAGAAGTATTAAAGGATATCTTAATATCCTTTTAGATTCTCATTCTTAACAAACATTTCTTTTGATATCTTCATTTTAAAGGCCCTCAATGGTTCTCAATCCCAGAGATATGGAGATCTTGATGTGGCTCCATGAGTACAATGGTAAATTGTACACATTTTTAGGGGTCAAAAGCCAAATGTGGGTCACTTTGCACACAGCTGATACTTTTTTTCTTTTAAAGGGGACAAGTAATTACCCTTTCACAAGATGTAATATAAGTCTCTGGTGTCTCCAGAATGAGTGTGTGATGTTTCAGCTCAAAATACCTCACAGATCATTTATTATAGCTTGTCAATTTTGCCCCTATTTGGGTGTGAGCAAAAACACGCCGTTTGTGTGTGTCCCTTTAAATGCAAATGAGCTGCTGCTCCCGTCCCCTTTCCAGAAGAGGGCGGAGCTTTAACAGCTCAACAACAACAAAGCTGGAGAATCTCACGCAGCCAAAATGAGGATTGTCAGTAACGGTGTTCAGCCTTACATTGTTCAAACCGGAGTCGACACTGATGGAGAGACTCAGGAAGAAGTTACAACTTTTAGACGTTTCTGAATGGATAGTGGATAAATTGATGTAGTTGCTGTGGAGTCGATTCAACTCATCCACTAGCATGTGCCGTCATGTTCATCTTTTGTGCAAATCCAGTGTTGAATTTACCCTCGTTTGTGAGTCCGGTGTAAAATGACGGCATGACAACAACACCTCCCTTTGCATTGAACTTTGAGCGTCGTAACTTTGCAGATGTTGTTTATGCTCAAACAGCAACATTACACACTAACTAAAGTTAAAAAAGTGAAATCATAATCAACCACCCCTTTAATGCAAGGCTTCACGTGCACTGAATATCAGAGATAAAAGGGCCTGTTGTGCACCTGCACATATCAAGCTTTTACAAAAGGTTTCAGTACATAGAAATGTTCAGCTCTCACCCTTCGGCCTCCTGTGCCGCATTCACTTCCTTTAGATTCTCAAAGCGTCCTCTCCGTCAGCTGTGCTCCTAGGTCAGAGCTTCCGGCCCCTGTGGACCCACTTTATGCTGACAACTGAAGAAGAAGAGACTGCACTGCAGATATGGATCACAGCACTGCCAGATACTCATCCTAGTACTGACAAACATGAGCAGTGTAGCATTTGAGCTGAGGAGATTCAGGGCACACAGGAAGCAGATCCTGTACTCTAGAGTTGGAGGGAATAATCAATGCACTGCTACATTTCCTTCTTAAATGATTCCTATTGAAATGCATACGCAAAACACAACTTATTATATCGGTGAATCAAAAATAGACATATTTTATATTTAACATGTTTTGCAATTATTACGAAATGTGGACATGAGCCATCTTAACATGCACTGCTGCTGAAAATTTTAAATGTATCAAGAATCGTTTTGAATTCGAATCCACTTGTGAGGGCCTAAAAATTCCCAACCTTATTGAAAACACACTTCCTTTAGGTCCAGATTTATCAGAGCTATGACATTGCTTTCCTGTTTTGCATTTGTTATTCTGTTTTCTGTATAAGTTCTCAGATAAAGCTGGTGTTTTGTGTTTGTTCTTGGAGATTAGACTTGGAGTTACTCTTTGTTATGGTTGTAGAACTTGTAAAAACAAGCTAGTACCTTCTATTTTGGACAGCACTAATGAAATTAGTTTTTCTTTACCTACTTTAAGCCAAAATCAAAGCTAACTTTTCACTGCATGTCTTTAGTAAATACTGGCAATCATTTTTAACGCCAAACGGGTTTGCGCTGATGCAAGCTGTTAGTAAATCTGGGCCTAATTTGGGTAATTGGTTAATTGACCTCTTGATGCTATTGATGATATGTTTAGGTTCCTGAAATTCATTGCATCTTTACAAATGTATGTGTCTAATGGGCCTAGGCTGGTAACATTTGTACATTTTGACAGAGTTTGCATTAAAAAAATCCACAGAGTGGATATAAACATGGTAAATTGTGTTTGAATCAGCTGAGAGCACAACACTTTTTAATTGCTAAAAGCACAATCAAAATAGACCAACGTTTTGTTTAAAAGTTTGAATAACATTTAAATAACTGCATACAGGTTTGAAACGACATGAGGGGGAATAAATAATTACATTATTTTCATTTTAAGATGGAGTATTCATGTAAAACAAAGTATAAACAAACCTAAATTACAGGTTGTTTAACTTCGTTCTTAGTCTGTACAGTATAATGAGCGCTGCAGTGTGAAGAAGGTTCGGCAGCTCTTTGACAGTCTTGTTCATCTCAGAACTCATAATTTCATCTTATAATAGGGTGACCAGATGTCCCGGTTTACCCGGGACAATCCCAGTTTTACAGGGTGTGTCCCAAGGTCCCAAAAATTCACCAACAAATGTAAATGTGTACCTGCTTTATCATTTCTGGAATCGTTTCTCAATAATGATTCTCAATAAGGAGAGCTCAAATAATTACACAGTGTAACTGATTTAGATATTATGTAATATTTGTTGTTTGTTTGATTTTGTTGAAAATTTGGGGAAATGTTTAATAAAATTAGGTATATTTGTTCTTTGAATTTCAAGCAAAATGCGTATATTGTGATTATATATATATATTTGATTAACTGTATGGAAGTATTTTAACAACATTATTACGCATTTCAGCTATTTAATATGTTTTGCGTTTGATTCTGTTCAAAATTTGGGGAAATGCTGCTTGTTAGTAGTCAAAGAGTCATCCACTTGCTGTATTAGTCTGTCCAATATATAGTACATCTCCTGGCTTCTTTTGCCTATTTCTTTCTCACCGTTTACTTTTTGCTTCCCTGCTTTCTTTGACCTTGATCCACTCTGACTGCAGCTTGTTTTGTGTCCTTCCCTCCAGCCCCCAGTTGGCCCCTCCTCCCACCCGATGGCTCCGCCCAGTCCCGGAACCAACAGCAGCACCAATCACAGCAGCAGCAGCAGCAGCACGGCCGGCTGGGAGCAGCTCAGTAAAACTAACCTCTACATTCGTGGGTTACCGCCAACCACCACCGACCATGACCTGGTCAAGCTCTGTCAGCCGTGAGTACCACCCCAACTTTCATTACTGGAGATGAAAAAGACTTATTAGGACTGCACTGGAATGGATAAACTGATAATCACGATTATTTTTGCTCAAACGTTATAATTACAATTATTAATCACGATTATTGCATGGTTTATTTTACCCTATATAGTTTCATGTATTATATTTATATCTTAAATTAACACTCTTTACCTTATGAAAACTGGTACAACAAAAAGCTTCTCTCAAAAATATTGACACAAGTGAAATGCCTAATATAGGGTTCGTACAGGTTGATTAAAGTGCTTGAAAATGTAAGTCCTGGAAAACCCTTGAAAACAGCTATATTTATGAAAAGGTACTTGCTAGGTGCTTGAATTATTTAAAGACAGATTAGTGTTTAGATGATCAATAAAACCGTCTTTTCACACAAAATTAATGCTGCAGCCATCTGATGTAGATATAGTCATTTTGCATGGCTATGAGCGTGATATTGTATATGAAACAGGTCAGTCATATATTCATGGGGGAAAAAATCAGTTTGAATAAGGAAAGCGATATCTTTGTCATTGTACCCTTTCAATGGTTAAAGTTACTATAGTCATTGCATGTGCTGCACTTTATTTCTACCATTTTGTTTATTTTTATTTATCTATTTACCTTTTAGAGAATTTGAAAGACAATATAGATAATGTTTGAGTGAGATCTGTCATTGTAGTCTTTGAAAACCAAAAAAGTAGTGCTTAAAAGTCCTGGAATTTCACTTTACAGTATCTTTACAAACCCTGCTAGTATCAGTTCCAACAATTCCAAATTATAGTTAAGTTTTTCTATTATTTTCAACAAAAATGACTTTGCATTGTGGTACCGAGGTTGCATAAGTGCATTTATTCAGCAACCACAATCGCAAACAAAATAGTCAAGATTCGTGTTCGAATTTATTTCAGGTCATAACTGAGGTTTGCTCACAGCAAACAACCGCGTGAAAGAAAACAGGCTCTATTACATATTCATTTGAGCAAAAATATCGCAGTGGAGATTAGACTTGTGGCGATATTCGGTAATGCAATATTTCACGATAATGAATATGCGCGATATTGTTATCGTGGGCACTTAAAAATACCGTAAATAACAATTTATGACAAATTAATAAAATATTTATAATGCATTTAAGAATAGTTTTTCTAAGAATATTTTTTAAAACACTGGCCAGAAAATGTATTTAAGATAAAAGCTCTAATTGGGGAATTCTTGAAATCTGGCAACCATAAGCATGTGGAGGCTTGTTACCAAAATATCACGTGATTATGCTTAATTAATTGAGAGAATCAGAAATCGTGATCACGATTAAAATACGATTTAGCGTGCAGCCCAAATCAGGCTACCGTTATCATACAGCCCTCGCTACAGAGTACTGAAAGACTTCATGATTTAAGAAACAGCCTTGAGGGGTGTTTTATTTGCTGTAGTAGAAGATAAGATGAACAGTATGGCCTCCAGCGCCCCGGTTTGTCCGGATGTGTCTCATTAAACCCAGCTTCGCTGCGAGACGGCGGCTCCTCCAAATGGAGATCGATTACTGTGACCGTTGAATCAACAATCCAATCCTTGCTTTACAGGGTCATATTTGTACTCCGTTCTCTTTGAAACAATGTGCAGTTATTGCTTGATGAATGCTTCAATGTGGTTGAATGGCTCTGAGGTCAGTCTATTTATCAGAGATTATACGTTCATAAATGGAGGCAGATTATTGAGAGGCGTACAGTGTAATTGCTTTGCCTGTGATCTGAGGACTGTTTCACACTCAATGCAAGTTAAACTATGTCTGCAGCATCTGTGGCATGATGTCGATTATCACAGAAAATAATTTTGACTCTGTTTTGTGGTTTTTAAAAAATAAAAAGGCACAGTTTGTAGTTAAAGTGAGGCGGTATTGACAGTACAAGCCTATGGTGCAACATTTCCATTGTAAAAGCGGAATTGTGCAGCTTGTGTTTTTTATTAAAGCACTTATGTGAATGATGCCTGTTTGTTCACATATCTTTATGAAGCGGGAATGTTTTTTCTACTGATTATAGATGTAATTCATCAAGTTTGCTCCACGTGAACAGTCTCTTTCTGGTATTCTTGCATTAAGTTACCGCGATTAGCTATGTGCATTTGATGTTGAAATTGAAAGATTGGATAAAACTTCACTGGCAAGATAAGTAAATGATTCTCTCATGCTTTATTTATTATGCAAAGCATGCTGGGAACTAGAAACCCACTGCCTAATTTCTGAAGTTATCAAGACAATTTCATTAAGTTACTACAACCTAATTTATAAAAAAAAAACAATGCAGAAATTTGAGTTAAAATTACAGACAATATTAAGTTGATGTAATGATCAACATTACTATGTCAAAAAAAATTCAATAATGTTTGCAACTTGAAAGGATTAATTAAAACAATAATATAATATAATTTTTAACTTGCAACCATGTATTTATTTAAGTTATGGTAACATATCCACTCAATTACTCAATTACTATTTTTATAAAGGAATTAAGCTTATGCCACAAATTCTGTCGATTAGTGCTTTACTTTGACTGAACACGAGAGCACATGCAGGATGTTCTGGCAGTATCTGGGACGGTGTTGGATAAAGAAAGAGTCATTGCTGCTCTGTGGTCTTAGTATTGTAATCTCACACAGCCTGGCACTGCGGCTCAATGAACTCTCATATTTCGGTCACCCTGTGTCAAGGGCTGGAGGGTGACTTTCCCCTCTAAGAGGTCTGGGATGAATGCCATCAATAAAAGATGAGGCATATGCTGTGTCGCTTTGAGTCTATTGGATGATTTGATATGATTTTTGAGCAGAATCACAGAACCGATCCTCAGAGGACTCCTGTGAGTAAAGGCGCTAAGAAGACTGACAGATAGACCATACTGCATTGCTGCAGTGAGAAATGGCACTTTCCAATGTTGTTGGCTTGAGATGTGTGGCATGAGTAAATATATTATTAACTAAGCGATTTTGCTGAACATTTAACACAAAAATGGTAAATATATTGAATAACATTGTTGTGATGACTTTTTGTAGGACGGTCAATTGAATTAAATTATTTAGAAGTGAAAGATGCTTCATCACATTTAAATATTTTCATTTTTATTTGCATTTTGATTGGATTTGAAGTCTGACATTAGCGCAAAAATAGCTTAAATTAGCAAGGGTTTGGTGCAAAAATGGCAGAAAAATGTACAAAACGGCCACCAAATTAAGTTAAGGGGGCAAAAAAATGCCATCTTTGCAGTGTCAAGATGGCTTTTGTTGATGCTGATAAATGTTGGCCATGTTGGGCTGCTTTAGAGAAGAGGAAGAGTTGTTGTAGTAGAGTGTTGTTGTCATGCCGTCATTTACGCCGGACTGCTTCACAAACGAGGGTCAATTCAACACAAAAGATGAACGTGACGACACATGCTCGGTCGACTCCGGTTTGAACAATGTAAGGCTGAACACCGTTACTGACAATCCTCATTTTGTCTGCGTGAGATTCTCCAGCTTTGTTGTTGTTGAGCTGTTAAAGCTCCGCCCTCTTCTGGAGCAGCAGCTCATTTACATTTAAAGGGACACACACAAAAACTGTGTTTTTTCTCACACCCAAATAGGGGCAAATTTGACAAACTATAATAAATGATCTGTGGGGATTTTGAGCTGAAACTTCACACACACATTCTGGAGACACCAGTAATGTGACACGTTGCAACCATGAACATCTAAACTTTTGATTTATTTAGGACACATCTCGCTCTTAAGTTTTGCAGCACTCTTGTGTTTGTTCTTAGCAATTACAGGTAATTTACGTGAATCAGTCCTGTCCGCTGATCATGGTGTAGAAAAGTATACAAAAGTCCGACAAATTGATATGGTCATATTATATGTATTGTTTGCTCAAACTCCCAAACAAGAACAAGCGCAGGATCTTTAGAGGTGTATGGTTTCAAAGGACCACAAGGTTTGTTTTGGTGCATCACTGCAGAAGCAGAAGCAGAGCACAGAATGATCCTGTTACTGAATCACGGATGGTGAGTGGATGAAAGACCACTGATGTGACTTTGAAGTCTCATTTTCCTCCTCTGAGCCCTTCATCAAACTTCCTCCCACTCTATGCGCACACACACACACACACACACACACACACACACACACACACACACACACACACACACATATATATCAACAAACATCGACTTTGTAACACATTTGGGCTTACATATCCATTGTGTTTTCTAATTAGAAGATCTCATTATTCAGGAACAGAAGCAGGACTCGACAATCTAACCTTTTTTTTCTGGTTAGATATGGCCAGCAATTTAAGTTTATGTACATTAAAAAATGATATATGACTAGGTCAATGCAGTAACTGGCAGCATTGACCTTTCTTGCACATTTAAACGTACAAGAACACAAAAAATATGCCCAAATACCGGCTTTGTCAAGTATCTTCATAAGAACAGTCTTAAATAAAGTTAAATTAGTTAAATAAAGTCTTAAATGATCTGAGTCATGTGTGTCAGATCTTAAAGTGACAGCAGCCTAATAAACCTGCTGCTGTCTGTGTCATTAATGTTAATCAAAGAACAAAAGATAAAGAGAAAATCACTCACTGCTCTTGACTGAATAACTTTTGTTGCTTTAATAAGGATTAGTTGCTTTAATTTAATTTAATTTAATTTATAATGTATGCAGTGAAAACTGAAGACTTTGATGATTTTATTTAAATATTTAAAATATATTGTCTATGTTGTTTCTACATTAATTTGGGGATTAAATGTGAAATTATTACAATATAATAATATATTAAAAACTTTAATGTTAGGTGCGATTAATCCTGAGTAATTACAGAATTTAAAAAAAAAAAAAAATTATCGATTGACAGCACTAATATCTATGTGTGTGTGCCTAAAAAAAAAAAAAATATAATACATAAATATTAATTAAAATATGCATATTAAAATTCTTTTGCATACCTAAAATGATTGCTGTGTATACTGATAAAATATATCATATCATATTATTATTATTATTATTATTATTATTTTTGTATTTATTTATTTATGTAATTCTTTTATGCATTTACCATTATATGCATTCATGTACTTGCGTACACTGTTATTTGGTACCCTAAGAAGTCTAAACTCGTTCACATCACATTTTAATGTAATTGCATGTAATAATCATTGGTATAATTAGTAATGAAATAATGTCCTGCCTCTCAAGGGTCTGCAGTGAAGATGCACGCTTAGTACTGTTGAATGCAGATTTCAGTGTCACTTTGCTTCTTTAAGAACTCAGCTTTTCATATCAGCTTTGATATCTGCATCACTGCAAACAACCTTTCAGCTGTATGCCTTGTGATGTTCACAGGTTTGTCCTCAAAGGAACTCAATCACCGTCTTTAATTAGAAAGCTGCTGCAGTGTAAAGAGAGCAGCACAGTTCATCTATGGCCGTGATTGAGGCTCTGGATTAGTGTTGGGCTTTTCACTGGAGGGTCAGTGGTGTGATCGCCTAACCCTTCGCCGTATTTAGCTTAATCTCATCCTGATGGCTAAAGCAATTTGTCCTTTGACCTTTCAGATGTAACCTTTTCCAGGGCACATCCCTGGGAAAGATACGAGGTCAGAGGTATCGATGTCATAACACAAGCTTTGTTGAACCGTGCAACATCAGATCAGTGTGTGGATTTGATCCTCTATTCTTTGGCTGCTTTTTTGACTGACGATATGATTGTAGTAGGGCTGCTGGGCGATATAGTGACATTTGTTTTAAAGTTTTTTTTAGCCGTTTGATGCTGTTTAGTCTCAAGGTTGATGTATTTGCTCTGTAACTGTTTTAAAGGTGCCCTTGATTCAAAAATTGAATTTACCTTGGCATAGTTAAATAACAAGAGTTCAGTACATGGAAGAACAGGCGAATCTCAACATAACACTGACTGTTACGTAACAGTCGGGGTGTACGCCCAAATATTTGCATAATGCCAGCCCATGATGTTCCCAACATTATGAAAGGCATTACACAAGGGCAGCCAGTATTAACGTCTGGATCTGTGCACAGCTGAATCATCAGACTAGTTAAGCAAGCAAGAACAATAGTGAAAAATGGCAGATGGAGCGATAATAACTGACATGATCCATGATATCATGATATTTTTACTGATATTTGTAAATTGTCTTTCTAAATGTTTCATTAGCATGTTGCTAATGTACTGTTAAATGTGGTTAAAGTTACCATCGTTTCTTACTGTATTCACGGAGACAAGAGCTGTCGCTATTTTCATTTTTAAACACTTGCAGTCTGTATAATTCATAAACACAACTTCATTCTTTATAAATCTCTCCAAAAGTGTAGCATTAGCATTAGGACAGCCTCAAATTCACTCAGAATAAAACTTTTAACATCCAAATAAATACTTTACTCACATAATTCGAAGCATGCATGCAGCATGCATGATGAACATCTTGTAAAGTGATTTATAAGTAAATTTGAGGGTTATATTAGCAGTGTGAACTTTGTAAATGTGCTGTAATATACTCGACAGCTGGTGTGGCAGAGAGCACGCGATTTAAGGGGGCGCCGCCGAGTGTAAATCAGTGCATTGTTAATTATGCCCCAAAATAGGCAGTTAAAAAAAATTAATTAAAAAAAATCTATGGGGTATTTTGAGCTGAAACTTCACAGACACATTCAGGGGACACCTTAGACATCTTGTGGCACGTTCTTGGGCACCTTTAAAAGATCATTTATTTATTCATTTGTAGCCAAATATATTCAAAATGTTTAATGCTTGTGAATGAATGTTGATTAAAAATGTTGTCCATCATATTGGATATCAGCAAAATAAAACTACCCAGCAGGTTGGTCAAACATTTAACTCAAGCGCTGGGTTACAACAATCCAATTGCTTGGTTTGTCCATTTTCAACCCAGCTTGGGTTGTTTTTAACCCAACATTTTTTGGAGTGTATACATATATATCTGTGTGTGATCGTTACCATAGATTTTGGTTGCCTCTCTTTACACATCTTGCCATATATACTTTGGCAGCCTAAAAATTGCCAGCGTAAAACACATAGTGTGAATATGATCTGTTACTGGAATCAGTCCAGTTTGCTTTGTGTTAATTATCCTGTGAATCTTGGGATATCGTCTTCACTAGCGTACACTAAAAGTGTGCATAGATAATGTTTATTTTGATATATTCAGCTTCTGTGTATTTTCTTAAAAGCATGCTGGAGTGTGTTTTTTACATTTTCATTCTTTTCTATATGTTATTGAAGATAAAAAAGCTTGAACTGTGCTTGTGAATTGTTGCTGAGAGGATTTTACTCTCCAAAAAAAAAAAAAAAAAAAAAATCCACTTAACATAAGCGCCTGTAAGTCGCATTTTCATGCAAATCAAAGGATATGGCTTTCAAGGCCCTTTCACCTTTGCATATATCCAGACTGGAATAGATTAAAGAGTCTGTCCTTAAGGAAACGCTGTCTAGTTGGAAATGAACCAAAACCAGGGCAGTTCTCCAAGGGAGGGAACATTCCTCTAACATTCTTCAAGGGTTGTGCGTTCTTTTGCCAGGTCACTTAGCACTGCATCCTACCCAGATGTGGTGCAATATAGTGACTAGATAAAAGCTAACTCTTCCTTGTTTATCCGAGTCTTATTAACCAGGTGCCATGAGTTTCAACACAAGTTTCCATTTCTGCAACGTCATGAGATCTCATTGGCATAAAATCCTACTCCACATAGAAATGAAGGTTTTTGAGGAAAACATTCCAGGATTTTTCTCCATATAGTGGACTTCACTGGGGTTCAACGGTCCAAATGTCAGTTTCAGTGCAGCTTTAAAGAGCTCTACATGATCCCAGACGAGGAATAAGGGTCTTATCTAGAGAAACTAACTGATTTTTCTAAAAAAAAAAAAAATTTACATAGTTTGTAACCACAAATGCTCGTCTTGCACTGCTCTGCGATGTGCCATGCATTATGTAATCACATTGGCGTAGGCAGAGGTATTGTGGTAGGGTGATAAAATTCATCTCACTTTCTCCTCCAACTTCAAAATCGTACAACATTGTTTTATCTTTTTTTGCACGTTCGCTTTGTAGACACTTGCTCGGTACTTCCACCTACCTCACACATGACGCATCGCAGAGCATTATATAAATTATCCGTTACATTCACCAATATATTGTGCATCTATGGTTAATCTCAACAAATATAGGAAGACTATGTTCACAGAGCAGAAAAGGTCCCTGCTGAGTTATGAAACGTCGCCCTGAGCTCTTACTATAGAGATCAATACGCTTCTGGTGGAGGGTAACCGGAGCTGCCGTCAGGCTCCATAATGGGATCAAGACTGGGGTTGAAATGGCAGGTGAAACACCAGTCACATTGTTCTCTCGGTCATTCTATCCGTCTCTCTGCCTCTCCTCCACCGTCTGGCCGCTGCAATTCAATTGTAATAGATTTTCAGCGGAAGCTAATGGAGAGGCGGCCTATTAGGATGGTTTTTTTCTCCTGATGGCCTCGTCTTTTTCCGGTAAACCAGGCGATGAAGCGCATAAAAAGGCCCATAAACGCTGTTGTGCTGTCTCTCTGGACACCGAGATTAATAAATGACATTTGTCAACTTTTCATAACCTGTTCGCTCTGTTCCAAAACCCAGTGAGGTGCCTATGTAGGCAGCATTTTAAGGGATCATACATGCACTAAAAGTCTGTTTCAAAAGTTGGATAAATTCTAAAGCAGCATCACTATTAGTCTTTATTTCAAATATTGAAGTTTGTATGCTGTATATTTTTGTGCAACAGTTTCATCAATCCCATTCACTTTCTCTATAGGGAAACTGATTTTTAACATTAACTTTTTAATAAACTGTTAAAGACAGACCTACTGAGCCACAAGGTTGTTAAAGGTGCCCTAGAACCCCTTTTCAAAAGATGCAATATAAGTCTAAGGTGTCCCCTGAATGTGTCTGTGAAGTTTCAGCTCAAAATACCCCATAGATTTTTTTTTTAATTATTTTTTTTAACTGCCTATTTTGGGGCATCATTAACTATGCACCGATTCAGGCTGCGGCCCCTTTAAATCTCCCGCTCACCGCCCCTGCAAGCTCTCGACAGCCTTAAACAGTAAACACAAAGTTCACACAGCTAATATAACCCTCAAAATGAATCTTTACAAAGTGTTCGTCATGCATACATCAGATCATGTGAGTAAAGTATTTATTTGGATGTTTACATTTGATTCTGAATGACTTTGATAGTGCTCTGCGCCTAAAGCTAAAATTACACACTGTTGGAGAGATTTATAAAGAATGAAGTTGTTTATGACAAATGAGATGGTACACTTTACAATACGGTTCATTAGTTAACATTAGTTAACTACATTAGTTAACATGAACTAATAATGAACTGCACTTATACAGCATTTATTAATCTTTGTTAATGTTAATTTCAACATTTACTAATACATTATTAAAAGCTTGTTAACATTAGTTAATGCACTGTGAACTAACATGAACAAAGAATGAACAACTGTATTCTCATTAACTAACACTAACGAAGATTAGTAAATACAGTAACAAATGTATTGCTCATTGTTAGTTCATGTTAGTTAACACATGAACTAATGTTTAACAAAGAACCGTATTGTAAAGTGTTACCAATGAGATTTACATAAGAAGGAGGAAACAATGGAGTTTGAGACTCACTGTATGTCATTTCCATGTACTGAACTCTTGTTATTCAACTATGCCAATATAAATTCAATTTTTCATTCGATGGCACCTTTAATAAATCATGTATGCTTTTGATGAAGCAATTAGCTTGCATTATTTTAACTTTTTTTTTTTTTTTAACAGTGAAATTCCTGGTGAAAAACTACATTACCCATGATTCTTTTTAGAAATCTCCCACCAATCAGAGAATCAGAACAGAAAATTGCGCCAAAAGAACTCTTTAGCTCCGCCCACTCAATCACAGCGAATTACAGCGAGTCTCCCTATGCTCTCAAACTACTTAAATATTTGTATGTATATGCATATTTTGCAATTAACGTAAAATATGTTGTTCCTATAAATATAGACAAATATATGGGATTGTAGTTATTTCCTCAGTTACTTTGTAGCATATCTCAAATGCTTGATTGTATGGATGTACGATATATCGGCCACAATAGCTGATATACGTTTATTTTTAATGTTATAGTTATCGGTCCGATAAGAAAATTTGGCCGATATATTAAAGCCGATAAATAATGGCTTATTTCCTTCAGCTGAGACACTTCAGATGCGCCACCATTATTGATTTGAATTGCTTGAAATATGATTAATATCACTTCAAAAAGGAAAATACAGTCAAGTGCAACATGTGCAGCTCAAGTCTGTCATAATATTATAATGAGAACATTATAATTGTGCGTTGGGACATGGCTTTTAATGGTGAGACTTTTGTTTTTGTAATCAGACTCTCAAAAATTATATAAAAATTTAGATTTATTCGGCCAATATATCGGTAATCAGCTTACAAATATAAAGAATTATTGGTATCTGACAGAATTTTCATATCGGCTCATCACTACTTGATTGTTTGTCTCGTCTCAAAGTGTGAACTATATTATCGCCCTGCTAAACGTATATAAGGCATGAAAATATTAATATAAACATTAACTGCTTTGAAATAATGTGCATTGTGAAAAATGCTTTATAAATAAATTTGACTACACAGTCTTGTATATTTGACGTTCTGTCTGATTTTCAAGCACTTTTTACCTTCAAATAAAAGTTTGTAACGTGAATTACCTCACTGGTTGGCTTGATTCATGGCTTGTGACTCGCTAACAAAGACTTTTTAAAATCCCTATGGTGAAAAATTCTTCTGGATCCAAGGTCACTGTAAAAGTGTCCTCAGAGTCCCTGAAAGCTTCGAATTACTTTTTTTCCTAACACCTCCAAGCTTTTGATTGAAGCATGGCTTCCATAAGCCGCTCAGGAAGAAATGACGGGAGGCAGGAGGAAGATACGAGATCCTCGTAATTGATTAATATTAGGTCAATTGGTGCAAACCCTTCACCCCCCGTGGAGAAGCAGACCTCGAGGTCACAGACTTTAGGAGTCTTCTGTAATTGGATTTCAAATCTCATGAAGGCTTTCCTATTTGGTTATTAATTGAAAGAGCTTAATGACCTTTTTTTTTTCTTTTCTTGCCATCGGTGGCTGTTGAAGTACACATGAGGTCATATTGGTGCCAAGGTTCCCATCCTGTGAGGTCAAAGGACATGTTTTCACTCACATGTGCCTTACAGCATTCCACTGCAGTTTTTATAACCTCCTCATAAATCAATCACATTTACCCCCAAGGACTCCTTTGCCTGCTCTGTTCTCCTCCAGAGATGTTTCCTCCTGCAGAGCTCGTTTTTGGCTCAGAAGTGTACAGAATATATCGCTATACAATGAAGCATTGTTAAAGATTCACTTCTTTTACAAATTTTAGGTTTTTAGACACATATCTTAAAGGAATAGTTCACCCAAAAATAAAAAATAATGTCATTTACTCACCTTCATGTAGTTTCAAATATTATTGTAGGTCTTTTTTTTTGTTCAGTTAGCAACTGTAATACTGAAATGCATTCTCACTTGCTTAAATAAATTAAATATATTCACAATATGTGATTTTGCTGGCAATTAAAATTGAATCAATTTTGTAAATTATTGTATTGTTCTTTTTCTTTTGTGTTTCATGCATGATTTATATCTGTGTGTGTTTTAAAATTCTTAACACATCTGTTTGTTCTTATTATAGGTATGGAAAAATCGTATCAACCAAGGCCATCTTAGACAAAACCACAAACAAATGCAAAGGTACGTACATTTATGTTTTGCCCTCTGATTTGTGTATCTCAATATCTGTGCAGTGTAGTGTTTTTCCCAAAGATGGGATTTCATATTTCTCTGAAAGCTGCTTATTGTATTGATGTGCACACCAACGTTTAATTCAAATAAACAAATCGCAAATTTAGGTGTTTATGGCGGAGATAATGAAAGAACACAGTTGTTTTTGCAGTAAAGTGCAACAATAGCCTCGTTTCCATTACAGATTTGTGCAAAACTTTTGCGATGTTTTCTTAATATCGATAAAAAACTATTGCGAAAGGACGGCGTTTCCATTAACTGATGTCATGTGACTAAAATGTCTTTTTTTCCCCTCTCGCAAGAAGTCATTCCAAAAATCATGGCAATGGATGTTGGTAGGTTTACGTATATCCCAGCCACTGCACTAGCTAAGGGTGTCACCTTAGTATATGTACCATATTCTCTCACTGGCAGCATGACTAACATGGCAGGGCATCTCTGCAGGCACCACAAAAACATAGATCTGTTAACATTATCTGTTAAACCAACACCTACACAAACTACTCTTCCGTCTTCATTTGGAATTAAACTTCCAAGCAACTCAACTCGTGCAAATGCAATTACGCGTACGTTAGGAGTATTCATAGCCGCGGACATGCAACCTTAGTGGTGGAAAACTCCGGTTTTAGGCATTTAAAAGTCTAGTCTGAAAAATGGCATAGCTGTGCTTTTAAAAAAAATAAATGTAAAAATCGAGAATCAAATCAAACCATGACCTTAGAATCGAAAATGTAATTGAATCAAGGATTTGGAGAATCGTGACACCCCTAGCACTAGCCATTATTTTTAATCAAAGGAGACTTGTCCAAGCATTTATGGCAAGGAGAGCCCCTTATACTTGGGATCGGCCACATATGAGGTGTTTTTGGGTGTTTCTCCCTCCTATTTGCTTCGAGGTCTTGATAAATTCAAATTGTGGCATTTCTTTGTTGTTTAGAATCAAGTATTCCCATAATACTTTTGTCTTTTAAGAGTTTAATGAACTCTCGTCTTCTGTCCAAACCCTCTTTAAAGAATGATTGACTTTTACATACGGCAGGTGACCTGTAAATGCAAAAAAAAAAACTCCATTGGAGTTTTGCAAAATATTCCTTTTCTGAACTGCCTGAAAAACTACCTCATGCGAGTGTGAACTTTTTTTGCGATATATGGGAGTTTTTGCGAAATTGGTGTTTCCATATTCCATATATATTTGGCGCAATTTAAAGGGTAATGGAAACGTGGCTAATGTGGTAAAAATGAGTAAAAATCCCATTCATTTTCTCTATGGAGAAGCAGATTTTTAAAGATAACATGCAAAACTTTCTAGACAGAGCCACCATGTGCTCTGAGGTTGTTCAGTGATTATATACGCTTCTCAAGAATTCAGTCATTTTAAATTAACATATGTATTTTTTTAATCATGTTTAATAGCTTGTGTGAAAATCTGCCTGTTATCCGTGCACTTATCATTCTGTATTGAAAAATGATGGCAAATTTCTAAAAATGCCTATGTAAAACATTAATTGAAAAAAATACTTCTGCTAAAAAACAAGCCATTCTGTAGAATTTCAAAGTAATGTCAATCCAAATGCGCATTCAGGTTTTATTCATTTTCATGATTTTCATGAAAGGTCTCATGCAGATTTTGCCATATATCTATATCTAAATTCAGTTCCTTCAGCTCATGGTGCCGTCATGTATATAACGATTGTGACTGGGTTGCGTCTTATTCTGTTTCTGCTGACCACAAAGTGTTTTATCTGGTCCTCTGCTTATGTCATTAATGCTTTTCATCACACTCACGTCATGATTCATGACTGCTGGACTGCAGCCTTGATTTAGTCCGCATGTATGAGTAGATCTGAGTAATATATCTAAAAAAAAAAAAATTCCATTGATAACCTTCAGTATATCTCAATATTCATTAATTTTCTTTTAAATGCCTAAATTCAAGATGTTTATAAACTTTAGTCAGGTTAGACCCCATATTGAGTTAAACTTGGCTGAAAACAAGGCCTTGAAGGATGAATTTACAATGGCAAGCACTGTATAAAGGACCACAACTCACTACTTAATAGGGCTGGGGATTGACACAAATTTCACAAATCGATTCACCTTTGATTTGATTCCAATTCTGTTTGATATTGATTATTTTAGATATATATCATGTACAGTACATGGCAATACTATATCTCTCAACTAATGCTGTGAACTATACAGGGAGTCAAATTTCCTGATAATTTCCTCACCCCCATGTCATCCAAGATGTTTATGTCTTTCTTTCTACAGTTGAAAAGAAATGAAGGTTTTTGAGGAAAACATTCCAGGATTTTTCTCCATATAGTGGACTTCACTGGGGTTGAAGGTCCAAATGTCAGTTTCAGTGCAGCTTCAAAGAGGAATAAGACGAGGAATAAGGGTCTTATCTAGAGAAAGTATCTGTCATTTTCTAAAAAAAATAAAAAATTATACACATTTTAACCACAAATGCTCATCTTGCACTGCTCTGCGATGCGCCACACATTACGTAATCATGTTGGAAAGGTCACGCGTGACGTAGTCGGAAGTACCGATCCAGTGTCTACAAAGCAAACGTGCAAAGACTAAGTAAAACGACCTTTACAAAAAAAAAGTAAAATGAAAATAAGATGGAGTTTTTTTGCCATAATTCATGGCGCATCACAGAACAGTGCAAGACGAGCATTTGTGGCTAAAACATGTGTGTGTGTGTGTATATATATATATATATATATATAATCCTGGAATGTTTTCCTCAAAAACCTTAATTTTTCAATTAAATCGAGAAATCGATTTTTTTTTTTTTTTTTTTTTTTTTAGCCCTACAACTTAAAACTGTTTTATAGAGTTTTTGTAAAACATTTGTCAGCTAAACAATCAGTAATGATGTTAAACAACAGTCCACTGAATGCTCTCTCTCACAGCCTTGTTTTCATTTCTTTCAAAAGTTAAATATGGCACTACCCTGACCAAGGCCTATTTCAAGAAATAAAATACATTTATGGTGCATCTTCCTCACGTTAATGGACAAATAAAAACACATTAAAAAGGTTGCAATATCCAGTGTTGCTTTATTTTATATTGCCAGCAAAATCATTGCAGTATATTATATAAGTGTGTACGCACACTTCTGCAACGTGTGAGTATTTATGTGGGGTTGGTGTGTGTGTGTTTGCGTGTTCACGCCCTGCTTTCCGTCATTGAGCAGCTATGCTGCCGTGGGTGTATCAGGAAACAGATACCCAGTCAGTCTGTTGCTGTTTCCCAGACCCCTCGCTGTTATTCCTGTTCTGGCCTTGGTGTCTTGACTGAGGCCTCTGGGGTTTGTTCCAGACCGGTGTCGTCCAGGATCTGGCTCTGTTCCTGGGCTTGGCACCTCGGGGCAGGACTGCCCTGGAGCATGTGGCTGAGTCACAGCGCTGTGGATTATTTATGTGCTGAGTAATTTCAGTCAGGCCCGAGGAGGGTGTTGATGGACTGGCTTCACGTCTTAGTTTCCTGTAGTCCAGCCCTTCTCAACCCGCACGAATTTCAAAGAAGCCGGATGGAAAATGTTAACCCCGAGTATCACTGTGATGCACAAATGATCTAAAACCAACCCACAGTCTAACCAGAGAAGCCCGACTTTCACTTTCACGTCAAACTGCTCAACACTAAGCTGGTGGATATATATTGTATACATGCAATAATTTCAACGTGATTTTGCTGGGAGTGTAAAAATAAGCTTTTTATTTGACTAAAGATGGTGTCATTACATTAGTTTCTAGTTTAGGCTAGTTTCACATTTAATTTGATTAAGCCTAGAATAATAGTCAGATGTGGAACAGTTTATTGAACTTTTAGATAAAATATTTTGAAAAATCTTGCATGTGTGTTTTTGTTGAGTATCATATTTGATACACCAATGGCATATAGTATGATATTGTGAGAATATGAAACTCATACAAACACCTCAATGTTATTCAGAGGCCCAAACTGAACAAAAATACGCATTTTGGTGCAGTTGTTATTTTTATATGGACAAAAATATTGCTTGTAATGTAAATCAATGAGATCTTTATAACAGAATATAATAATGATAAATATAATGCATGTAAATATAAGTTATCACTCTTTATCTCCCAATAATATATCTTGGTAAGATGATATTTAAATGTTTATTTTTATGACAAAAGCTTTGTAGTTCCTGATAATTTCCTCACCTCCATGTCATCCAAGATGTTCATGTCTTTCTTTATTCAGTCGAAAAGAAATGAAGGTTTTTGAGGAAAACATTCCAGGATTTTTCTCCATATAGTGGACTTCACTGGGGTTCAACGGTCCAAATGTCAGTTTCAGTGCAGCTTCAAAGAGCTCTACATGATCCCAGACGAGGAATAAGAGTCTGATCTAGAGAAAAAATCAGTCATTTTCTAAAAAAAAAATAAAAATTATATATATTTTAACCACAAATGCTCGTCTTGCACTGCTCTGTGCCACGCATTACGTAGTCATGTTGGAAAGGTCATGTGTGATGTAGGTGAAAAGGAAAATTTGTTTTCGACTGAAGAAAGAAAGACATGGACATCTTGGATGACATAGAGGTGATTAAAATTATCAGGAAATTTTAATTCTGAAGTGAACTAATCCTTTAAATGTTTTGTTTTATGATCAACTCTGTAGTTTTAAAACATATAATTCAATGCAATACAATGATGATTGAGAGATGAACAAATAAACCTTCCTCAAAAGCCTGATGATCATATCTGATTTTTCTAAAAGAAGTTATGCATAGATAATAAGTTGCTTCAGTCCAGTAAGTGTTCATCTTGAAATATTACTAACAATTTAAATTTATTCTGATGTTTACTTAATAAAAATCAGGAAAGATATCACAGCAAAAAGACACGTGAACCACGACCTTTACAGTTATACTAAAAGACTTTTACTTGCTAAAAAGTGTAAACTATCAATATGATGACAAAAGAAAACTCTCAATTTGAGGACAAAAGGCATGTAGTAGGTTTTTTTACCAACATTTTATCATGTTGATCTTTTAAAGGCCTTAGAAATTCATGCATCAAAAATGTTACAACAGGGAATCGGTTCAGAGTGGAATCAGTTTGAACCTGATTCAGTGAATCATTTATAGCATCACTTAACAGCATTCCATTTTCCATATATTAAACTGTTTTAAATATATATAGGAAAATATATTGCTGTTTATTTCTGTGTCGTTATATTGGTAAATATAAGTGTGTTTATATTTAAAAATGTATAAATCTATTTGACTTCTTTCATTGAACATTTTGAATCTACTCACTACAGTGATGGTTGAAATGTTGGATCCTCTGACTAAAAAAGAAACACTCTTTATGCTATTTCAACCACACTGTGTTTTCTCTTACATCTAAACAATTTGATCTGAAATGAAATGGTGTTGATGTCCGTAGCAGATGGATCATACCTGTGGCTGCGTTTAGTGAGTGTTTCTTTGTCCTGTACGTCATGCATATATTTGAGCTGTTAGTCAGGATGTTCTGTGCTGGCTGTGTTTGTGGTTTGACCTGTTCGCTGATTAAATATAGCAACCGGCTGCAGCAGAGGAGTGTGAAGGGAGGAGCTGAACGTAAGGACTTATCTTGGATCAGCTTCCTCGTGTCCATTTAATTGTTCTCATTAGGGGAAGCAAACACTGATAGTGCAGCGGTTCTCTCACTCGGGGCTCTGTGATAGATGAGTCACAGCACACTTACTCGCACACGCTGAGATAAGATACTCTCCTCAACCCGCCGCTTCGGTTCTTCCTGCTCTTAAAGTGGAAACCGCTAATGTGTTCACCCAATACACTCTTTGCACACGCTCTCAAGAGGTCCTGTGCCTGCTGGCGTTTTGTGCATTAAAAAAGTATATACCCATCAGATGGTTTCATTTAAGATCTTTTGAGTCTTGCATCTTTATTGTCTGGTAAATTGCATCACTTTTCCTGTAAATTTCACAAAAGTTTCTTTAAATTTTCAATAACAGTGTGAAATGGATAAATGTGCACTTGATCAGTTTATGTTTTCGGAAGATATGACTTAGGTATTAATGTTGATTAGCTAATTAAGCAGGAAAAAACATATGATTTCCTAAATAAGAATGTTAACTTTCTATTAGAACTTCTTGGACTTTAGTCACCATTTTATTATTTTATTAATTTAACATTTTATTTATTTAGTTTTGTTTTGTTTTATTTTAGAGTAAAATAAAATACTCTACTCTAAAATACTCTAAAATGCTTTTAAAATAAAATACTCTACTTTAAAATACTTTTAAAATAAAATTATCTACACTAAAATAAAATACTCTAAAATAAAAAAGATTATTTAATTATTTTAGAGCATTTAATTTTAGAGTATTATAGAGTAGAGTATTTTGTGAAATGGAGTATTCTAAAATAAAATAAAATACTCTAAAACAATAAAATATTCTAAAATGTTTTTAAAAGAAAATACTCTAAAATAAAATACTTGAAAATGCTCTACTCTAAAACACTCTACTATAAAATAAAATAAAATAGATTACTTCATTTTAGAGTATTTAATTATAAAATATTTAATAAAATATTCTAAAATGTTTTTAAAATAAAATATTCTAAAATAAAATACTTAAATACTTTTAAAATAAAATGTATTTATTTAGAGTAGTATTTTAGAGTGCTGGGATTTAAATTAAATAATAAAAATGAAATGAATAATAAAACAATATTCATTTATATTTTTTTCTGTTTTTTTTTTATTACATTTACTCTATAGATTCACCCTAGAACACCTTGTTTTTCAGGTTGAAACTGTGTGTTGTTCATGTGCGCTGTCTCTTTAAAGCTGTATCTAACACCATGTTGTGGTTGTCTTTCTCTCAGGGTATGGCTTTGTGGACTTTGACAGCCCTGCTGCTGCTCAGAAAGCCGTCAGCGCTCTGAAGACCAGCGGAGTTCAGGCTCAGATGGCAAAGGTAAGAGCACACCTGCGTACACCTGTTCTTCCTGTCACCTGCAGCGAGCTGCTCCTGACACGCTTCACTGAGTGTGACGTCAGGTGACTGTGATGTCAGAGGCAGACGCTTGTGAATGTTTGAACTTGTGCTGTTCACAGGGAGGCAGACACACCCTCACAGGTGCAGCATCCAGACAAACCCGCTGAATGTTTCAAAGACAAACAGAAACCTTTTATGATATTTCCATGACAATTAAACACATTTTCTACCAAATTCTTTTTATTGTAGTGTTTAAAAATGAATGATGCACTTTATATATATGAGTATTACATTTTATGAGCATATGATATATATCTGGAGTTGGCAGAGCATTGCATTTGTGTGTGGTTTACATTCCTGTGGAAGTTAAAAGCCTTGACAATCAGGCTCTATAAAAGCCTCAGTCAGGGTGTGTCTCATTCCACTCCCTAGTTCACGTGACTCAAGGAGTCTCAAATCTAGTGAGCTGCCTACATAGTCAGCATTTTAAGGTATGCTTTCTTCTTTCCCCAGTTTTATTTCTAAACTAATTAAAGATGTCTTGTTTGATTGCCTGGAGTTGAAGTCTGGTTTTTGTTAAAGGAGGGTGTATATTGCAAAAATGCATTCCTTTTGTTGTTCGTGAAGACAACTTCTATTGACTCTGACTTGTTGTTCTTGGTCTTAGTGATGATTCACTAACAAGTTAGAGCATCAGAATTTGCATGCATATTTATTTAAAGGGCAAGTGTGTAATTAAAACAGATGTATCAGTACTGACAGTATTGTTTGTGCTGAAGATATGATTTCAAGAGCACAGCTATGTGTGTTTGATTATGACTAAATCCTAAAGGAAGAGTTCACCTAACAATGAAAGTTTTTTTTTTTTTTTTGTCTCTCTGTCCCTGAACAGTACATTAGAAATGGGCGAGAGCTGTGCTTTTTTTCATGCTCTCACTCTGGCGTGGACATCTTGGCGTGTTGTCCTTGGATGTATCGTCCTTTCACCTTGTTTATGATATAAACAGATGGTTAGACATCAATATCTCAGACAGGAAGCCCCTGGAGTAACCTAGTGACAAGGCACTGTGTCTGAACCCTGGACGCTGTCTTTGTCTGTAATGGAAAACTAGCTTACTATTTTTAAGTATGACTTTACACTGCCTACTGTGTTTTTAAAATATGTATGCGCCCGAGAACACATTATGCAATGATAAATTTCTCAAATACGCCTTAAACTGCATTGCTGTCACATGATTTCATACCGTTGCATGTTTAATTCAGCGAGTGTCTTTCAGTTATCATATCAGAAATTCCATTTTAGATCCAGATCTTTTTGCATTTTAATCAAATATTGAGTCAAGAAAGCGACATTAAGTAGCATTGCATTTGCATTGCATATCAATGCATATTGCTACTTTTCAGGAAACAAAAAAAACACTGTATTATTTTAAATAATTAATAGGGCTGCCCTTAATATCATGTTGTTAGTCGATGAGAAGAGGCTTAGTCGACCAAAATGGGTATTAGTTGGTAGGTTGCAGGGAAAAAAAAACCTTCACAGGAAGTGGCGAAATCACACAGTCTGTGACAGACAGGTTGTTAAAGAAAATCCAAAGAGTCGCCTGTCATTCATCAATATGGCTTATCACTTGAAACATGCAAGTAGTAGCAACTTTACACGTCCGCTCGCTTGCTGCATGACATGGAGGCGCCGGTGCGATCACTTGCATTTAACTTAAAATACTCTTTCGTTTTTGGCCATACAGATAAGAATAATTCAATATTTGAAACTGTAAATGCTTTTATTTCTGTAAACTCACAATAACAACAAAACATTGTGCTTTTGTAAAATAAAGAAAACAAACAGCATGCAATTTCTGCTGTCTCAGTTTCAAGTGAACTTGAGCGCACCACAAAAATGAAACGAAACTCAGCGTATACTTGCCTCACAGACATATATATCTATAGAAAGCTTTAAATGTCTACTTTAAAATGAACCGATTCAAATCTAAAACAAATATTCTCTGATTATGTAATCTGTATGAAATGTGCATTACTCCATTACTGTGGAGATGACAAGTCAGCATCATCGACTTCATCTCTGCAGCCGAAAACACACAAAAACACTAGTTTATTAATACATTATTAAAATGTTCAGAAGTATACTTCTGTTTTTTCACGCCACATTCAAAATCATTAAATTTAGACCCCCCCTGCCAGATTATTACCCCCTAGTATTGGTAGGTTTAGGATAAGGTGTGGTGGAGGGTTTAGGATTAGGAGTGTGGTTAAGATTAGGCAATCAGGCAGCGACTTCAATGAGGGGGTAATAATTTGGCAGGGGGTCAAAATTCGACACAACACCGGTGCACTGCTGCAAGCTTTATGTATATGTTTGAGCATTGATAAGGCTATGTATTATATATAGGCAACTAAAGGCTCATTATTATGATTTATATGGTTTATCAAAATAAATGCGCGATTATTCGACTAAACGCTTAAATGAACGACTACTATTCGACTAGAAAAATCTTCGGTTGAGGGCAGCCCTAATAATTAAACACTATGTTGTCAAAGTTGATATTGTGGCTTTATATTTGGTCAGACTAGGCATGTGACGGTATCAAATTTTCATGTTGCGATTGATTGATTAAGCTTTTATCATGGTATACGGTATTATCACGATATTAAAATAAGTTGCAAAACCATTTTTGTCAGTTTAACAGGTTTAAGAACTCTTTTTGTAATAAAACAAAAACAACTGACTGAACAGATTAAAATGCAAAAGAATTAGGCTATAAAGAACAACAGATAACACTTTACTCTATTTAATGCATGAACTAAGATTGAGCAATAGCTACATTTGTTACAGAAAGTGTTATTTTTTGTTAATGTTAGTTTAGAAACACAACTGATCATTGTTAGTTTTATCTCAGGTCCATTAAATAAGTTATTTTGATTTTAGTAATGTTATTAAATAGTAACTAAGAAATTAACATTAATTAATAATAATTAATACTTTATAAGTATTTTTATTGTCAGTTTAGTGATAATGAATTAACATGTTAACTAATGAAGCTGTATGTTTTCAAAGTTTTACTGAACAATAACAAATAATCAGAACATTTCTAATCATTAGGGCATGTTGTAGTTCAGATTAAAATATAAAAATGTTTAGGTTTGAAAATAAATATCCTTTTAAGTCTTTTTTAAGTATTCAGTATTTGGTGCTGTGATGAACAACACTGAGATTACAAAAAAATGAATGGCTGTTTGAAGCATTTTAAAAACTTCACCAGCGCAGTTACTTTGTTTGCACGGTTTCCGTGGTAACCGCTGCACGCTGCTGTTCCATCAGCGCCCTCTGCTGTCAGAGAGTGAACGCGCACTTTCATTCAGCTCGTCTCCTTCACTGGTTCCGCCATGTGCTTCTCGTGCACGTTGGGATTGTTTACATCTGAGTGCGTGTCCTTTTGACGCAGAATACAGCAGTGTTGTGCATTTTAGACGACTGATGGGTAAAGTATTCTTAATTGCCTTATAAAAAATTAATAATTGGTAATAAATTATTATTTACGGTATTCTGAAGTGCAGACGATTACAATATCGCGCATATTCATTATCGCGATTTATCGCATTACCGAATATCGCACAAGTCTAGGTCAGATGCTTGCATATTTCATTGTATCATTTCACAACATTTGTACACAATCAAGCTCAAAAGGAGTTACAAGGTTTTTGATCAATGAATTTCTGACCTTCGTGTTTTGTCCGTCATTAGTACGGACACATCTGAGGCAGTAAGTGTCGCACAGGCTATTTAAGACAAAATTTTGCTATGAATCAACGGCAAAGGCTAGACTAACACTCTTCTCTGCTCCTCAAATACATAAAACATTAGCATTTTACATATATAGTGTTTCTTGAGTAAAGAAAACGCTGTACTTATTCAAGCAACCAGTTCTTTATTTACTCTTGCATTGCAAACAAGCAGAGATGTTAGATGGGGCGGGGTTATGAGGTTTGACTGACAGATTGAGGATCCAATGGAGTTACGAGGTTTAGTCACAAGCTATTTTTAATACTTTTATTGGTAAATTATTTTGGGTGGGTGACCAATAGAAATGATTTATGGGGGAAAAAAATATATGGAGAAATTAGATTTCTGCCTGACTGTGACGATATAGTATTGCATATATTGTTTTCTGTTGTATACTTCACATTTTGTCATAGTAGGTCATCTGGATATTATATACATGTAGAAACTTCACATACTGCGCATGGTATATGTGCTATATAGTGCAGAAATAGTAAGAGTAATATATTCTGAACATAGTCTTCTTACACCCTCCCATATGCCATGCATTTTCGTTCACACATATACACTTGTTTTTTTTTCCTCTCACTTTCTCTTGTACCATCTGTGTCTGACACACACTTACTCTATACGCATATTGTGTGCTTTTTCTGTCGAAGTCACATGGTTCATATTGAGTAAATTGTTAGCAGGTGACACACATGCAAGCCCACACACAGATACCAATGTTTCCAGTGCTGTTATTCAGGAGCATTACTTCATACTAGTCTAGTATGATACTCCAGACTTACATTTGAAAACAATGAATCTTTAAAAAAAAAAAATTTGTTTTTGTTTTTTTGGTTTTTTTTGTGCTGGAAATTGGTATTTGGTGTCTAATGTCAGCTGATCAGCTAATAGGGATGTGTTTGAGATTGATGTACTGCGTCTTTTCTCAGTATCTGTACACTGATATCAGCGTAAAGCTCTTAATGCCTGACCTGAGAGATGTAATTCAGCATTGCGTGCCTGAAGCGGCTCAGCGTCAGGACGTTCCAGCACTGAGCTGATTTCCATGTCTGAACAGCCTCGCTCTGTCCGGTAATCTGAGGCCAGCTGCACCAGCCCGCTGTAACTTAGCCTATAGGTGTATATGTAGATTTTGAGCACATTTTTAAATTATAGTCATGAAAATGTCATGAAAACCTACAAAATAACACAAATGGAAGAATGGGATTCTTGATGATGTTTGCTCCAACCAAACCAACTTATTTTTTAATGTAACAAAAATCTACAAAATGCGCATACACCAGTCAAGGTTTGGAAACATTACTATTTTTAATGTTTTTTTTTTTTTAAATAAGTCTCTTCTGCTCTTCAAGGCTACATTTATTTGATCAAAAATACAGAAAAAAACAGTAATATTGTGAAATATTATTACAGTTTTAAATAATGGTTTTCTATTTAAATATACTTTGAATGTATTTGAATGTATTTTATTTCTGTGATCAAAGCTGAATTTTCAGCATCATTACTCCAGTCTTCAGTGTCACATGATCCTTCTGAAATCATTTTGATATGATAATTTATTATCAATTTTGGAAACAGTTGTTGTATTTTTTTTTTTCAGGATTCTTTGATGAATAAAAAGTTAAAAAGAACAGCATTTATTCAAAATAGAAATCTTTTCTAACAAATAAAAATCTTTACTATTAATTTTGATCAATTTAACACATCCTTGCTGAATAAAAGTATTAATTTATTTCAAAAGAAAAGAAATTACTGACACCAAACTTTTTGAACGGTAGTATTTTAAATAAATGCTGTTCATTTTTTAACTTTTTATTCATCAATGAATCCTGAAAAACGTATCACAGGAAAAAAAAAAAAAAAAAATTTTATATATATATATATATATATATATATATATATATATATATATATATATATATATATATATATATATATATATATATATATATATATATATATATATATATATATATATATATATATATATATATATATATATATATATATATATATATATATATATATATATATATATATATATATATATATATATATATATATATATATATATAATATATATATATATATATATATAATATATATATATATATATATATATAATATATATAATATATAGTATTGTATTATATTTATATATTATATTATATTATATTATATTATATATTATGCAGAACAACTGTTTTGAAAGAGACTTCTTTTAAAAACAATTAAAATAGTAATGTTTCCAAACTTTCGACCAGTACTGCAAATATTATTTTGTATTTGTATATTAAATATATTATACATAATATAATACATTTAATATAAAGTATATTTAAATATACAAATAATAATACTATGTCATCAAACCTTAAATCAATACTTCATATTGATTAAAATATATACGGGTGTGTGTGTATATAATATAATATAATATAATATAATATAATATAATATAATATAATATAATATAATATAATATAATATAATATAATATAATATAAAATAATATAAAATAATATAATATAATATAATATAATATAATATAAATTAATATAATATAAATTAATATAATATAAATTAATATATAGAAACCGTGATTTTTATTTATTTATTTATTTATTTTTATTTTTTTCAGGGTTCTTTGATGAATAGAAAGATCAAAAGAACTGCATTTATTTTAAATAGAATTTTTTTGTAATAATGTAAATGTCTTTTGTGTCACTTTCAATCAATCTGATCTGGCATCTAATGCATTTTTTTCATATCATTCTACATATTTCTGTCAATTTTAATACATTTTATTCATGCTATTTTGCTTACAGCACCTTTTAAATAAGATCTTCCATATGGCTGGTGTAGCCCGACCCTGATGATCAGGGTTAGCACCGGTATGTGGCTCTGGTGTTAGATTTCAGTCTGGATAAGTCTGTTTAAAAACCACGCCAGCGTTTTAGTTCTCCCCCTGGAGCAAGCCAAGCACATTGTGAATTTATTTGCCATTCAAAAACGGGCCCATAAAACACCCACTATTAGCTACAGCGTTCGACCTTCGGTGTTAAGTTATGGACATTGTCATTTGTAATAGCTCCATCTTTTTTTAAAAAATAAAATAAACATTGTTTTTAATGACTCTTTAGGATCTCCAGCGCCCTTTTGCTCTTCCGTCCGTTACCCGTGATGGAGCAGCGGTCTCTGGGTACGACAGCTCAGCGCCGGCCCTCTGCCATTGTTCCCTAATGGTGCTATGCTGATTTTTTCTGTCAGCGTATTACTTTAGTAATCCAATCCCGCCTCTCCCTTGTCTTCTCTTTGTTCTGCTCATTTTTCCTCCATCTCTTAGGGGTGGAGATTGAACGCAGTAGGATGTTAATGAATATTAATGTAGCGGCCCTTTTGTCCCTGGGGAGAGTCTCTCTCTCCCTCTCTGCCTGTTTCTCTTTTCGTTTCTGCTGATGGAAGGGAAACTACGGCAGGAAATCAGTCGACGTTTCAGCGCTTGGATGGGGGGTGGCCGAGAGCCGCATGCAAATGAGCTGCTCATCAATATTAATGCTTGCCCTTTATTAGCTAGAGAGTATGGAGAGGGAGACATGTTTTCACTTTAGCCTCTTTTATGAATTTAATTCACCTGTACTGTGCAAGTATGTGTTTAGATATTGTCTTCATTAACATTTCTAGCAAAACTTAATGAGCTGCCTACCTAGGCAGTATTTTAAGGCATCGACACAAATCCTTTCAAAACGTAGGCAGCACTGTATCTGTCCTTTGCAGAGATACAAGTTTCCACAAGATGGATAATTCACTATTAACTATGAATTTTGCCTCAATAATCTCCTAATTACTGCTTATTAATAGTTAGTAAGGTAGTTGTTAAGTTTAGGTATTGGTAGGATTAAGGGATGTAGAATATGGTCATGCAGAATAAGACATTAATATGTGTTTTATAAGTACTAATAAACCACCAATCCTCTAGTAATATGCATGATAATAAGTTAAAATTGAGAATATATCCCCATATTAAATATATACGGGTCAAAGACGTGATGGGTCATTTTTTGTCCAAAGGCCTTAATAAATTATGATAATAATAATAATAAAAAACAAAGAATAATAATTAATAAAAAAACAAAGATATGACATCCAAAATATGTTAGATAGTACAACTAGATCTCTTTTATTGAATCCAATTATATTTTGCTACATATAAAGGTATTTTAAAGATTTTGAAGTGTCAAAGGTCATTCGGTTTAACCATCCAAAGGCCAATACAGCCATTTCATTTGTGATTAAAATCTCCTAAAATGTAATAAATGTATATATTTTTTATTCTGGCATGATTTTATAACATCATACATCAACATTGTGCAACATGGTATTAAAATACGTGTAGAAGTCGTTGCTTTATGAGAAATTATGTTCGGAAAAATGAATTTCTCTGATCTCATTCGGAGTAGCCAATATAAAGGGACCATTTTGGATCAAGTCATGCGGTCAATATCATGTGACAGGATGTGACATCATTCAGACACCTGCAAAGGACCACATGGTCATGAAGCAAAGTAACTAACTCTCTCTTAACTATTTGAAAAATCCATGTTTTCACTTGCTCATATGCATGTCCCGAAACATCAGGTCATTCGGTGCAACCGCTATAAAACATGGAAAATGTTTTTATATTTTAAAAACTTGTACTAAATATAAAATGTTTGATTGTCCTTTTGTTAACTATCTAGATATCAGCCTTTTAGCATTGTTTGAAAATATCGTCATTTGGTATAACCAAAAGTGTCATTCGGTAAAACTGAAAATTAGTTTGAACCTAATTTTTTGGTGACAAATTTTCTCAATCTTGTAAAAAAATGACAAAAGCAATGTTAATTGCTTATAAAAAACACATTATCTCATTATCTATTTGTCCATGTTGCACTGGGTAGCTCCGCCCACAGTTAAATTCTATTTGTCCATATTGTCGTTCCACATAACTGTATATTAAACATCAAATTCTAATTGGCTGTGATTATATTATATATTTTGCTCTAAAAGTGTGGGCAGACACACTGCTTGTTGCTTTGAGTTTGTTAGTAAATGTAAGAAGACATCTATGTAGGCAGCTCACTAGGTTTTAAAACAGGGTGATTATTGTATGGCAAGTGTGGATGGTCAGTGATTTCTGTTGTCAGTTCTCCAGGTGTTCGTCCATTAACTGATAAATGGTTTATATACTGTGACGGAGCTCTGGCAGTGTGTGAATTGAAGTGAATGGTAAGATCTGAGGGCCTGAGGTGTGTTTACAGGTGTGTGTGTTACTCAGGTGTGACTATTAGCACCATTTTAAACTGAAATCTTAAAGGTATATTTCACCCTAAAATGAAAATGAAAGCATCATTTACTCACCCTGGTGTTCTGATTCAGTATGTCTTTCTTTCCAGATTTTGAAATTAACAATGATCAATACTTTTATTAACCTTAGTTAATGTTACAAATTAACTCTTATTGTAAGGTGTTACTATTTCATATAAATCCAAACAGCCATCTTTAAATATCTACAAAAAGGCCATACTAAATTAGATACTTATGTATATTATATCTATACTCTTCCAATCTATTACATGTGATGATTATCAAAATAACAAAATATGTATCCGAAATAAATCAGATGCATTTCTGATTTGTTTATGTATCTGTCAGCTGCATGACGATACAGTTTGCTTTCTCATGTCACTAGCTTTAAATATGCATAAAAGCGACCAGCTGGATATAAACTAATGCAAATAGATGGTAACAATCGTGACATTAAACATTTGGGTCAACTTGTGTGTATTTTTGTCACATTCATTTAACCGCTTTAGGTACTAATGTTATCGTCCTCTCAGCCTCGATGGCAAACATACTCTTTCTCTACTAATGCAGCATCTAGTCAACAAATTAATTACTTTATAATGAAATGAAAACTGAACATGTATGATGGTGTACTGTATACATTCCCTTTCAATGTCTATGTTTTAAATCTGCATCTGAAGTGTCCTGCTCTCACGTGTCAAAACAAACTCCACGAGGCATCAGTGATGGTTTTTATTTTGCCTCTAGAGGCCACTCGCGTACTGTATAATGAAAGCAGACCATTCTCAGCCGCTCCAGCAAAGGACGCAACCAGGAAAAACTACGGTATTGATTTTTGCCGAGAACCATTTGTTCCAGCAATCGTTATCTGTGCAGATTAATCGTCAAAACTGAATCAGTCGACCTCTAGTTCTTTCTTTTTCGGACCACAAAAGTATTACAGAATGATCCCATGCAACACATATTGTATATTCCAAATGTTCTGGGGCTTTACAATAGGGTTTGGTGAAAAACAAACTGAAATTTAATGTATTATTTAACACAAATCCTGATCTTGGCCATTCTGTACTCAACTGTTCCTTCATGAGACTATATTAGCACCATATTTCACTCTGAATCGCCCAGAAATTTTTTTATGCGCAGCTTCTCAGTGAAGCACGGCTCTGCGATCAGTAGTAAATGCTGCTCCATCTGAAAGCCAGAGGGCGCTCTCATGCAGAAAATCCCGATATGCCCCACAGAAGTAGGATATAAAGCACGTCATTTCAGGAAATCCCTATGGGCATCTGTAGCTGAATAAACAGAAGATTGAAACACTTTGTTTGATTAAACATGACTAATAAACACACGACTACGACAATATATGGTTTATCTGAGTTCTTCAAGCCTTCTCGGGTATTTTTATGATGATAAAGTATATTTATACTACAATGCTAATCGACATAGCCTTTTTCGGATAACAAATAAAATGGCAAAAGTTTAACAGTTTTTCTCTTTTCTTCTCTGCCACAATCTCAACAGCAACAAGAGCAGGACCCCACTAACCTGTACATATCTAACCTGCCGCTGACCATGGATGAACAGGAGTTAGAGGCCATGCTGAAGCCCTTCGGTCAGGTCGTCTCCACACGCATCCTGCGGGACAGCAACGGCGCCAGCCGAGGGGTCGGATTTGCCAGGTGAGGGTCCTCATACCTGACCCCAAATCACCATATCAGCTCCTGTTGTCACGCTATCATTCTTTGTGAATTCCCCCTCAGTGAACCAACCATGGTTCAAGACTGTAATGTCGATCAGGGCACGGGAATCAGACGTCCTGGAAAGCCCCTGGCTTTCTGCCCACCACAACACAAACACTTCAGACCCTCCCATGATTCGTAGTGCCAGTCAGTTGCTTTAAAATATATCTGTGTATCTGACATATCCGCACGGCGAAGCCAGAACAAGTGAACTCTCTGAACCTCTCTTGGTACATTTATGACACGCAATGCAAGTAAAAACTTGATTGTATTAACTTAAATGTTATACAGATGAGTGGAAACCCTCTGAAAGAAATCTGAACTGGATGATTTAACCAGAGAAGCAAGTTTTTAAATATCAACAATATAGATAATGACAATAGTTTGTAATGATAGCACAAAACTTGTCATGGCATTTATATGCACACAAATAACAAAATATAGAAATAAGCAGCAATATTTAAATGCATATAAATAAATATATATAAAAAAAAAACATTTTAATACATAAAAATGCCATGCAGAGAGATATTATTATAGTTTTTATTAATATTCATTTTAGTCATTTTGTTGTGTTTTTCTGGGTTTTTGTAAAATATGTCTATATAGTTTTTATTTTAGTTTTAGTTATTTTTGTACATCAAGTTAAACCAAATTCATAGTTTATTTTATATTAAGGTATTTCAAGTAATGAAATTTTTTTCGTTTAAGTTTTAGTTTTAATTTACTGTAATAACCCTGATTCTTTGAACATTTTTGAGTGATGGCACACATGAATCATTGAATTAGAGGTTTAAATTGATTCCCTAAAACAAACCGTTAGAATCGATTCGCTGAAATGATTCAATCGTACCAAATTTAACTCTAAATAAAGTTTAAATGAGAGCTGCTGTTAAAACATCTTTGTCTGAACAAAAAAAGGATTGATGACCAGCCGTTTGTAAGTGTGATATTCAAAATTCAGCTTTATTTTATAGCTAGGCTTCATATGACGTTAACACGTTTCTCAACATTGACAGCAGGTGCAGGTGATGGGAATGATGTTTTATACTCAAACCGAAAGTAAAATGTGTAAACCCCTAAACCCATAATATGTTCCTCTAGGATGGAGTCAACAGAGAAATGTGAAGCTGTCATCTCTCACTTCAATGGGAAATTTCTCAAAACACCAGCTGGAGTTATGGGTAAGTGTGTGTCTGCATATGCATGCTTCACATTGACTCGAATTCGAAATTGTTTGCTCACCCTCATGTTGTTTCCAAACCCTTTTCTTCCACAAAAGATTTCTGAAGAATGTCCTTGCCTCTTTTCTCCCTCATATAATATGAGTAAATGATGACAGAATTGTCATTTTTGGGTGATCCACTCCTCAAATGTGTGTTTTTAACTCTATTTGTTTGTGCATAAACACAAAGCGCTGCTCTGTTGGAGCAAATTCATTCATTCTCTGGTAATGATTCTCCTCGGATGGGGTCTAAATGGAAACAGGCTTTCGGGCATGTGGCGCAACCATTCAGCCATACCAAACGGCTTTCGCACGAATGTAGATTCAGACTTGCTGCACGAAACGCTGAAATAATACAAAGCTGGGAGGAGCTGGATGTACATAACGCTGCAGTGAGAGCTTATTGATTCATGGAGGTCTGTTTGGGGTTCAAGTGAAAGCAATGTGTGCTAATTTTCTTCTACTGCAAGTCTTTGAGTGGAATCTAGGCCTGGCGTGGCCTCTCTAAGTATTTTAATTGGATTATTAGACTGAAATAGTCTCCACTGACCATGTCAGAAAGGAAGGAAGGGGATTATACGAAGACAGCTTCCCAATTAGATGCCTGTTCTCCAAGCATTGTGGGAAAGTCAGGAAGCCTCAGAGGCTTTAAGACCAAGATAGGCGGAATATAACTGGCACATTTAAAGGCGCAGCAAAATCTCTGCAACAATGAAACATAGATGTTGTTGTTTTTTGGGCACAAAGTTTAAAATTTTACAGCTAGAGCAGCTTTGCAATTTCAAATCACATCATGTTGCAACCCATTTTACTTCCGTAATCTGGCATATTTCTGAGTGAAACATGATATTCAGAAAGGAAAAATATTTGATTGTATGTGTCAGCACCAATATTGAAATTCTGTCTGATACACTAATTATTTTCTGATTAAAAATGTGGCTAGCATTTTATTTTACAGTCCTGTTTCGCTGTAACATACTATGTATTTACTGTAGTAATGACACTAACTGGTACTAACCCTAAACCTTAACTTAACCCATGTAGTTACCTTGCATTAGTCAGTACTTTTGTGAGTATACTGTAAGTACATTGAAAGTGCACATATTTGTGCACAAAATTTGTAAGCCGCTTTGTATAAAAGCGTCAGCTAAATTAATAAATGTAAATGAAAGTTAATGTAAAATCTATGGAAGCTTGTTTCTGCCATGAAATGAAAAATAAAAAAAGGTAACTGCAAGTTTTTATCTCACAATTCTGACTTTTTTTCTCAGAATTGCATGATATAAACTCACAATTGCATGATATAAAGTCAGTATTGTGATATATATATAAACTCGCAATTGTGTGTTATAATGTCCAATTGTGAGGGGGAAAAAAACTAACGTTTAAAAATAACATGAAAAATAGCTAACTAAAGCATTTAGGATGCATGTAATGTTATACTAAAATAACATGAAATGCATTTTTAAAGGGAAAGCACTCTTTAAAAGAGTTTCATCTTTTCCTTAAACTATTGTTATACATTTACATTTATGCATTTGGCAGATGTTTTTATCCAAAGCAACTTGTGTTGTATTTAAAGTATATGTTTGATCCGTTCATGCATTCCCTGGAAATCAATCATTTCCATAATCTAAGTTATCGTTTTAAGTTTATCACTCTAATTTAAGTGCTAGATGATGATAAATCTTAAAATAGGTTTATCAAATAAAACATTAAAATCATCTCTGATAACTGACATGGTGTTGATATTTAGTGCAATTGATTGTGATTGTGAAAAGTAGGCTTTAGGGTTATGATCGTGAACTAAAACTATTAAAAACAAGTAATAAAAAAAGTGAATATGCACATTTTTAGATATATGATTAGATTGTTACGATGTTGCATTATTACATTATTGTTATAATGTTACTTTGGCAACTTACTGAAATAAGTTTAAATTGAAGCACAAACTAAAATTGAAATAAATAGTTTAAAATAAACAAAAAATAATAATAAAAAAAGTCAAATATATAAATTGGCAAAAATAAGACAATTTAAAATATAAAAAAAAAAGCTAATTCAAAATATTAATAAAACACGATAAACGTATAGAAATAATACTAAAATAACACTGGTGGGCTTTATGTACCAAAATGGAGTCTGAGGTGGAGGGGCTGAAAAATAAGAGGCATTTGTGATGTCGTCCAAAAGGAAAATCATTTTAGAGGTTGCTAAATTGTCTTGGCTTGTTTGCGACACGTCCTGCTCTGTATTTTCACTCCATGTTTAATAGGGATGCACCAATATGAAATTTTTGGTACCGATAACCGATAATTCTTTATATTTGAAAACCAATATATTGGCCGATAAATCTAAATCCAAATGTTTATATAATTTTTGAGAGCCTGATTACAAAAAACAAAATCTCACCATTAAAAGCCATGTCCCAAGCACACAATTATAATGTTTTCATTATAATATTATATAGCTTATATGGCAGACTTGAGTTGCACATGCTGAAGTAAATAGTATTTTCCTTTTTGAATTGATTTCAATCATATTTCAAGCAATTCATAGCCATCATAGTGAACAGTGCGCATCTGAAGTGTCTATATAATCCATTATTTATCCGCTTTAATATGACGGCCAAAAATTCTTATCAGACCGATAACGACAACATTAAAAATGAACATATATCGTCCGATACCGATATGGTGGCCGATATATCGTGCATCCCTTGTGTTTAATGTACTAAATAACATAAAGCAGTCCTACTGTGGTATAACAAAATCTCTAAGCCATTTCTGCTGTCTCACTATGATGATTTTGGCCATACTATGAGTGAGCAGTCAGCATCACGCTGAGAGTTCATGCACCTCCTCCGTGTCTCTCTGCAGCCCCGTCAGAACCCTTGCTGTGCAAGTTTGCAGACGGAGGCCAGAAGAAGCGTCAGAGTCAAAATAAATATGTGCAGAACGGACGAGCCTGGGCCAGAGACGGGGACAGCAGACTTGTGAGTAACTGCTCTTTTGCTCTGTGTCCGTATCACTTTTTGCAGCCATATATCACCTGACACAGCCTGTTAGCGAACACATGGACAGCAGGGATGTTACCTAACGGTGGTCATGTGGGTGTGTGTGTTTACACAAGCTACTCTAATACAGTCATATATTATGTGAACCACAGAAGTGATACTGAGACTGTGTGTGTGTTTGTGTAAACTGCTGAGTCACTTGATGTTACCCATCATGACACTAACGCTCTGTTCCAAATCCTAGTGAGCTTCCTACATAGGGAGCTGCCTTGTAATACAGCATCCTAACTGAAATGTATGCTCATAAGTGACTGATTTGTGACAGGAGACTCAACTCACAATTAATGTCAGAAGAGTTTGTTAGCAGTGTGATACTCCAATAAACATAAAAATCCACAGCACATGCAGATATTGGGTAAAAGTACATTTTTTGATCGATACACTTCAGGATTTAATTAATTGTAATTGTATCCAATATTTCTTAAACGTAATCCATTTTACAGTGATTTTGTCGCAGTGCATTCTGGCATTGCCTTCTCTGCTATAGATGTGACAAAATTCGGTAAAACGAAGTGCCTTAGCAGAGTTTTAACAGCCTTTGCACATATGATGCCTTAAAATGCCGCCTGTATAGTGTGCTCACTATGTTTTGGAGCAGAGCGAGTCACGTTCCTATAGTCAGTGTTCACAGTGTCACATGGCCATTCTTTGGCCGTTCAGATGTATCACTTCACAAATCACAAATATCCTTAATTGAGTCGATACTGTGGTTTTTCTAATAAAAATGACTTTGAACATTTTCTGCTTATCATGTGCAAGCCACGCTCAGAGAAGGTCGTGGACTGCATGTAATTACAGCAAGATGGGTTTTCTGTCACGCCAGATAATTTCATTAAACCAATTTTATGGCTTTACATTTAATCATTTAACAGACACTTTTGTCCAAAGTGACTTACAAATGAGGACAATACAAGCAATTTAACTGTTTATATATATCTGTGCATGCTGGACATAAGTGGAAGTGGAAATGGCTTTGACAACAAAATATTTGGCTTCAAACTTGAGGGGAGAATAGTGGCGTCATTTTAAGTTATTTGTGCCCCAAATGCCCCAAAAAGCATTTGTACACTTACGCCACACTTAATGGCATAATGTAATTGCATTAAAGGTACACTATGTAACTTTTGGCCCTCTAACGGTTAAAAAAACTGCATGCATTTTGTGGAAGAACATTGTTTTGGTTGTGCTTCACCTCTGCAGATGAATATGGTTAACCTATTAAATTTATCACAATTTATGACAATTTATCTGTTCAATAAAGTACCTTACTAACTTATAGGGCTGGGTAATTGATTTTAATCGATTCTCATTTTTACAAACCGATATCGATTCATAAATCCCAAGACTCGATTAGTCTAGTCTGCTTTCACTTGATGAATAAGCAGAATATGTAGCGCCTCCCATCCAATAAATCGCAATAATCTTTGTGCTTTTTTACTTTTGATATGAAGCAAAGTCTCACATTTCAAATGATGTCCATCTTATTATGAGATTTAAAAAATAAATACCGTTTTGGCGCTGTTTAATGTGGCGTGACGGATCGCTTTAGCATCTCAGTTCAAGAGAAGATGTGAACATCCTCTCCTCCGCTTTAATACCAGTTACAGCGCGAAATAACATGTATGAACATCTGAAGGTATGTTAAAATATACAGTACAACTTACTGAAATCAGTATCATGTCTCGTGTAATCGCTCAGTGTTTCAACCTCAGAAAGACGCCAATAAAACAGCTTGTAAACAATGTCACGTAACGTCACATTTACCTCAGAAAAACATATTCAGAGACCATAAACTCATTAGTCAGCTAAAAAAATGAACTCTAGAGAGCAACATTCTGATAAATATAGCTATGCACTGTTACATATTCATTATAATTTTAATGTTCCTCAATATTTAATGCATGTTTGAATAAATCGGTTATGACAGCCGCAATTTAAATATTTATATTTTAAAAAAAAAACAAGTAGAAATATGATTATGTAATTCTAAACTTTATTTATAATAAAAACATCATTGAGTGTAATTTAAGTGTTTATATATGAATAAGGTGATTTAACCTTCAATATTATTATAGTAGTACCAAACAACTCTCATGTGTAGTTTACAGCATTAGATGAAAGATTTTTTTCCTCTAGAAAATTTGCCATGTACTGTAACTGAAATACTACATCCAAAATAATTGATATCAAATCGAAACGAAATCGTAATCGAATCAAAAGCAAGTTAATAGTAATTGAATTGAATCGTGAAAATTGTGTCAATACCCAGCCCTACTAACCTAAGTAATAAAAACACCATTTCCGTGTCACTTTTACATTTCAAATCCCTCAGTTCTCACCATCTCCAAAAAAAAAAAACAAGCTGATGTTGATTCTTGTTTTATTACAAGCTCCGTCACATTCTCTTTTTGCAAGCAGACTGTTTTTGCTGTTTTCTTTTTAAACGGTCGATTCCTCTGAGGTTGAAGATTTAGCTGTTCCATGTCAAACTAACCTATGCCACTCCCACACCAGACACACGTCAAAGTAGCCAGAGTAACTTTTCTCTGTTTATGGATATGACAAGAAGCGCACGGGAGAGTGAAAAATACGCATGTGTGACCTACGCGTACAAGTACACGCGGTTACAAAAAAATCCAGCAGTGCGCATACTCTTCTGATGACGTAACCCTGACCCTCGTGTAAGTGTAAAAAGTGAACTATACTTTGGGCTTAAGACAAAATACGTTTTGGAAGAAGGATTGATGGTGTATTGACTCATTTATTTATTTAAATTTTCATTGTGAACCAAAAAAACATAGTGTACCTTTTTAAGTAATAAAATATTAAAGCAAGTGTCTGTATCTGTGCTGACATTAACACTTTCCTTCATAAAGTTTTCTCAGTGTATTTTAGTGGATGATTCACAAACACAAAGTGGCCCAATACTTTTTGTCTTAAATTTTTATAACACTTCAAAAGCAGCTATTAGCTGAATAGTCTAATAATCATGTTTATTTCTCTCTTTCTCTCTCTCTCGTAGGCTGGCATGACCCTCACGTACGACCCCACCACAGCTGCTATGCAAAATGGGTATGAGACAACGAGAGCTCAGAAAGAACCAGTGTTACTGCAGTATTTGTACACACTTATAGTATTTATTCATATTTTTTAATTAGCTTTAATTTTTATATCTTCAGTAGTGCTGTCAAATGATTAATCGCGATTAATCATCTCCAAAATAAAAGTTTGGTAAAATATGTGTGTGCACTGTGTATATTTATTACGTGTATATAAATACACAAACATGAATGTATCTATTTAACAAAAATATAATATATTTATATGTAATATAAATATATATGTATACATGTAAATATTTACACATACTTATTATTTTGTATGCGATTAATGGAAAAATGCGATTTATCTTTTGACAGCACAAATTTTCATTTTTCATTTTAATTCTAGTTTATTCATTTTTTTATATTTCTATTTAGCTTTAATTTATTATATTTCAGTTAATTGCAACATTTTTATTTTTGTTTAAGGTTTTTAGGTTTAAGTTCTTCATTTTATTATTTTAAATCAGCTTTATTTATACTTTTTAATAGTTTTGGTTTCAGTTAACAATAACACTATTATTATTATTATTATTATTATTTTATTTTTATTTTTTATTTCATATAGTTGTCATGGCAATATTTGTAATTTTTGTTTAAGTTTCTTATCTAATATTTTTTATTTTATTTTATTTCAGCTTTGTCAATTCATGAATTTTGATAGTTTTAGTTTGGAAAGACCATGCACATCAGTTCATACTGCAAATGCTTGAAAATTAGTTCACACATATTGAGTAAAATAATCAACTATTTTTTATACTTATTAATAGTTGAACAAATTATACTTATGTATTTTTATAACAGAAGGTATCTTTGAAGGCAGCATACTCATTCTCAATGCTATATTTACAATATTGCATAACCTCTCATACATCATTGCTTAAATAATATGCCCTTTTCATCTCTCGACAGATTCTATCCGACCGCCTACAGTATTACGAACAGAATGATCACACAGACCCCCATGTCTCCATACATCTCACCTATGTCCACATACCAGGTAACAGATGAAACTTTACTGCTTACAGCCTGATCGAGGTCTCAGAGATGGATGTATCAGAACGGTCTTAAGGGACGTTGTTAATCTGTATTTTTATCATTCAGGTACAGAATCCATCCTGGGTCACCCATCAGCCCTACATCATGCAGCATCCGGTAAGTCTCATCACTGCCTGTCTCTCATTATCCATTTCATGCTGAACAGTGTTTGTGTGTGGGAGAAATACACTTGAACTGTCATAGACTGAGAGTGTGGGCGACTTCGACAGACAGAGTCCAAACAAACACACTAAACCACATCAATTTATCAGAATAAACAAACTTATGCCAAATAATATAGTCAATAAGTCTAACCATAGGCTGGCGCATCAATATTTAAGAACATCGCTCATTCAAACAGAATTAAGAATCTAAAGTTTCTATTTATAAAGAAATGTTTCATTTTTTATTTCTGCATGCCACTATTATTATAATAGCCTATTTTATTTTATTATTTTATTTATTTTGTTTTATTTTAGTTAATTTTATTATTATTTTTATTTTAGATTTAATTTCTATTTATTTTATTTTAACATTTTACTTTTTATTTTATTATTTTGTTTTATTTAAAACAAAATAAAGTAGTTTATTTTTTTATTTTATAAAAATACCAAATTATATAAAATTAAAATACCAAAATATATAAAATTATAAAAATTACATGGCAAAAAGCAGAGCAGTGAAAATTAGCAAAAAATATACAAATTTTGGGAAGCAGCTGGTCATTAAGTTGCTTATTTCCAACTTATTTCTTTGAGGGCAATTCTGTAAGGGAATTATTTTACTTTTATTTTATTTTAGCTTTACTTCAATTTTAATAGTTTTGGAAAGAGCATATCAGCAAATTCATACTGCAAATGCTTGAAAATACATACTACACATATTGAGTAAAATAGTCAAGTATACAAATTTTTTTTTAATTTTAGTTTATTTCACTTAGTTGCAACATTTCTTATATTCTTCATGTAAGCTTTTTAAGTTTTAAGTTTTTCATTTAATATTTTTATTTTATTTCTGCTTGGTCAACTAATGACAACAAATTTTAATAGTTATTTCAGAAGCAAAAATTTTAATTAACAATAATAAATGAATATAGCAGCAAATTCATATTGCAGATGCTTGAAAAAACATAGTACACACATATTGAGTAAAATAGTCAAATATCTTTTTAAATATACTTATTTTTTATTTATATATATATATATATATATATATATACATTGATAAAAATACAATTTACCAAACCTCTGCTGTGGATATGTGTCTTTAACAGTGAGTTGCCATATGAACAACCAGTTATAAGAAAAAACTATTTTCCATAACTTTACAAATTTGCAATTTTAACATTACTGTCAAAAAGAACACAGTTGGACATCATAAGTCAGAGACGATCATGAATATGTCATGTCTTATGTATTAAGTAACTTACATAAATCAGACTCAGTCATTTTTGTCAAATATTTCCGTTCCGTTGTTTGAGAAGCAACATTGCCTATACCGGAATAAAAGTTCACGTTTTGTCCCTGATACGTGACGTGTGCTTCCTACTCTTGAAGAGCACTGTTGTGCAGGAAACACTGGTGTGAGTGTGTGTTTGCGTAAGTGCTCAAACACTAAATCACACCCAGATGCTGGATTACAGTGTCGTTGAAGCTCACGCCAACATCAAGAACCTGAGATGTGTGTGTGTGTGTGTGAGATCAGTGATGAATGCTGGAACTAAGTGAAGCTCGGCTGCATGAATGACAAACAGAAAGAGACTAAATGAGACTGTGTGTTTTCTTTTTGAGTGGGTGTGTATAAGTAATGTGTGATATAATGGGCTTATGATTTTGCGTGAGTCAGTACGTATAGAGCTGAGCGGTGTGGATCATAAATGAGGAAACTGTGGCATTTAAAGGCCAGTAATGGCGCTTATGTCTCAGAGCTCTTTAATACACAGAGGATTTGCAGAGTCTGACTCACAGTGTAAGAAAGCAGGAGTCATCACGCACATCCCAGAGAGACCCGGGGGGCGCACCAATCTCTGACTGTGTGCGTTTCACAGATGCCACGTCATACGGCGCACGCACTCTCTGTCTCAAATAAACAGAATAATTTGCTGCGTATTAAACATCATGTGCCGTTATTTATCATACATTTCAAAGAAAAACATGGTATTACAAGGATCTGTTTGGTGCATTTTTTAAAAATGCTCAATAGTGAGAAACATAGGAAAAAAACATAGGAATTTTGGGAAGCAGCCAGTCATTAAGTTGCTTATTTCTTTGAGGGCAATTCTGTAAGGGAATTTTTATTTTATTTATTTTATTTTATTTTATTTTATTTTATTATTTGTCAAATATTATGAGGAGAAACTGAGCAGAAAAGTTTTTCATCTTATTTTTTTTTTTTTTTTTTTTTTTTTTTTAATTGGCCAAATGTTATGAAGACAAACTGAACAGAAAGGTTTTTCATCTAATATTTTTATTTTATTTTATTGGTCAAACATAGACAAACTGTGAACAGAAAAGTTTTTCATCTAATATTTTTTTATTTTATTGTATTTTATTTTATTTTATTGGTCAAATATTATGAAGACAAACTGAACAGAAAAGTTTTTCATCTAATAGTTTTCTTTTATTTTTTATAATTTTATTTTATTTTATTTTATTTTATTGGTCAAACATTATAAAGACAAACTGTGAACAGAAAAGTTTTTCATCTGATATTTTTTATTTTATTGTATTTTATTTTATTGGTCAAACATTATAAAGACAAACTGTGAACAGAAAAGTTTTTCATCTAATATATATATTTTTTTATTTTATTTTATTTTATTTTATTTTATTTTATTTTATTGGTCAAACATTATAAAGACAAACTGTGAACAGAAAAGTTTTTCATCTGATATTTTTTATTTTATTTTATTGTATTTTATTTTATTGGTCAAACATTATAAAAACAAACTGTGAACAGAAAAGTTTTTTATCTAATATTTTTTTATTTTATTTTATTTTAGCTTTATTTCAATTAATTTATTTTGGTAGTTTTATAGTTAAAACAATAAAAACACTGAAAAAGCACATATCAGCAAATTCATACTGCAAATGCTTTAAAATACCTACTACACACATATTGAGTAAAATAGTCAAGTATTATTTATACATATTTAAAGGGTTAGATCACCCAAAAATTAAATTTGTCATTATTTACTCACCCTCATGTTGTTTCAATCCTGTAAGACTTTCGTTCATCTTCATAAAACAAACGAAGATCTTTTTGATGAAATCTGAGAGATTTCTGTCCCTCCATTGACAGCTACGCAACCGAAACTTTGACGCTTTAAAAAGTCCATAAAGAGATCGTGAAACTAATCCATATGAATTGAGCGGTTTAGTCCAAATTTTCTTAAGAGACTCGATCGCTTTATATGAAGAACAGATTTAATTTAGCCTTTTTTTATTAAATATATGTATATATGTGGATATGTGTCTTATATGTGGCTTTCTTGCTTTTTCTTCCTAAGTGGATAAATGTACTGTAAATGTCCCGTTTTGTCATAGGGAGCAGTGATATCGCCCTCTATAGATCACTCCATGTCTCTGCAGCCCACGTCCATGATGAGTCCTCTCACTCAGCAGATGAGTCACCTCTCTCTGGGCAGCGCAGGAACGGTGAGCACATGCAGCACTACCCACAGTCAACACTTGAGCGCTCACACTGCTGTCACATGTGTTGTTCTGTTTCTTCAAAATCTGATAAATCATTTGCAGCTGTCCAAGTCTCTGGCTGTGTTCAGAATGGAGTGGCCTTATGCATACTGCAGTATACCCTGCATAATGCCTAAAAAAAACAACAACAACAACAAAAAATCAGTATGCACTGTGCAATGATAAATATTTTAAATACGTATGGTAAATAGTTGCATGTATGTGGCAGTTAGATAAAAAAGTGTATTTTGCATTTTTAATAAAAAACCCAAATAATAAATCAAAACAAATATATATTAAAATTCACATATATTTTTTATATAACTTTTACTTGCATTGTTAAGTTAAGTGCATTGCATGACGAGATACAGTTTTTTATGCAGTGTGCTTTGTTGTGTACTACACATTTTGAAAAATGCACTAGGTCATCTGGATATCCATGCATACAAATTTGCATACTGTGCACACTACATACTGTATACTTCAGAATTGGTGTATTAGTATACTATTCAGAGAAACTGAAAACTTCACATTATTTTCGATCTGCATGATCTTATTTTGAACAAGTACTTACTTTGCAACCTCTAAAAAAGTGTTCTTTTATAGTGTTCTATATAGTATGAATATGTGTAAATATGAATGTACTACATTCACCATGTTGTCATTATCACGTGACCTACCACTGCCATTCACAAATCCTGTCCTGTGGCCTCATGGGATAGTAAAGTGTCCATCGTATGCATGTCAGAATCTCGTTAGAAGAAGTAGGTCACTTTTTCCCTACTCTTTTATAAATACTGTGAATGTGGACATGCTACTTATCACATACTATAAAGTAGGGAACCTTGAGGACCTTGCAAGTTTGAGTGTCACCTACTGGTGAATTATTAAGTTGCAATTAAAACAGAAAGGCCTCAATAAGGAAGAGCACATTTTCTGTAAATAGTATTTAACAACTTAAAGGTGCACTATGTAACTTTTGGCGCTCTAATGGTTAATAAACAAAACTTCATGCATCACAATATAAATTGATCCAAAGTGCTGTACAGTGTGCAGAAGTAGGTCTACACAATAAAAAAAAAATTAAATACTGTATTTTTGAAAAATGTGGGCCAAGGGAAGCATATAAAAGGAAAACAATAAAGGTCCTAAAACAGATCCCTGAGGCACACCACACAATACAGGTGCAGATGATGAGAAAAAATGTTCCTACATTAACAGAAAAAGTCCTGTTTTCGAGATAATAGACAAACCACTGTAATGCAGTGCTTCGGATACCTACTATACATTCTAGTCATTCAAGAAGAATGTAATGTTCAATAATAGTATCAAATGCTCAGGTCCAACAAAACCTGCATAACACAAGAGCCTAAATCCAAATTCATGATTTACTCGCTCAGAAAAGGAAAAAGTTGCAGAATGAACCTTTAACAAACTTTAATGGGCTATATTATTTTGGGTTACAAAGACACATGGATCACTGATTCGGCATATAATGGCCAAACGCTGCAAAAAAAAATGTATAGGCCTATATTTAAACATATACAGGCAACACATGGATCATGCACAACTCCAGCTGATCTCAGCAGAAATACACAAAAGTAACCAAATAAAAAAACGCTGACGGAATGAGAGCACAAAACAGCATATGTTGATATTTTCTCTCTCTGTGTGTGTCTCCTGTAGTTTATGCCAGCCAGTCAGGCTCTCCAGGGGCCGTATATCCCTCCATACACTCACATGCAGACCACCGCAGTCTCAGTAGAGGTGAGTTCATGTCGACAAACACTTTCCCAGACACAGATTTAACCTCGTCCTGTACTGAAGAACGTCCTGAATTCACAATCGCCATAAATGGAGAAAAGTTCAAGAACAGACTGGGCTTGTGCAACTGTGCTGAAATGTTCTTGAGTGGATTGCACAAAAGCTGTTAAGAACGTGTCCAGGGAATGGTTCACTCCGATTGAATAGAATATTTTGCTTAAAGAAAATAAAACTTGTTTTTAGGATATTTTTTTGTACACTGAGATTATTTTCATGACAATTATGCACATTATCCCTAAATCCTCATTACAGTGATGCATAATAATAACAACAACGATAAAAAGAATAATAATAATAAAAACAGATATTTTTTTTAAATTGGAGTATTAAAGGTACAATATGTAAGATTTTTGCAGTAAAATATCCAAAAACCACTAGGCTAGTGTTATATATTTTGTCCAGCTGATTACAAACAATGTCTCTAATGTTTTCAACTACTTGTAAATCATGAGAAAATTCCCATTCTAAACAGTGACACGGGGCAGTGCAGTCGCCTGTCAATGACGTCAGTTACCTTTGTTACCGCCTTTACTGACGTAGAAAACACATGACAACAGTGCCGTGGACAAATGCGAAAGTAGTGTCTAGCGTCCAGCAAACCACTAGTTTGCTTCAAGGAGTTCCTTATTTACTTCTTGCACGTTTTATGGTGGATTGTGTTACTTATTTATGGAACATAATTACTGTTTACCATCTGCCGCTGGTTCTTTCGACAAGGACAGCTCCCGTAAACTCATGACCGGAAAAGCGGAAGCGGCGCCGGGGACTGTGTCATAATAAAAGTCCCGCTGAAGGTGCGAAGTGAGGCGTGTGTTGATCAATCGCTCCAGCTCCTCGTTCAGCTCCCGCAACACTCGGTCCTGCTCTGCTTCATACTACAGTAACGTTAATAATCACATCCATGAACATGAGTTCTTCCAGACTCCAATCCCTATTCTTTTGCACCGTCCGTTGAGATGGAGACCACATGTCCCAAGTTTCCGCTCTAAAAATTGGCGTCATCAAACTACGCCTTTGTTTTGAATAGGCCTCTAGCGACCTCTAGCGGAAAAAAATATCACAAATTGTACCTTTAAAGTATTAAATCAGGGTAGTATTTTGTGTATTGCCTTTCTGCTGATTTAAAAAATATATATATTTTTACTTGTAAATAATGAATATTATTTAATTTATAAATTATAATGTATTGTAATAGTATTTTTACAGTATATTTACAGTAATACTGAATGTGAATACTGAATTGTTTGTGGTGACATGAGCATGTTTTTGTGACATTCATCCCTTAGCGCATGTTAATTGCCTTCAGATAAAAAGATGCATGCAATAAACTAATTCCAGTCATTTATATTCTGACTTGTATTGTATTAGTGCTGCAGATCTCTGTTCTGATTTCAGCTTGAATGATGACATGCTTTGCTTGTGTTGGTTTGGTGCCTAAATGCAGCATGTTTTGTTGTAGGAGAACAGTCCACAACCTCAGGTGGATTCGTCCAGTGATCATTCACCTTATACCTATCAGCAGGCCAAGTGATGAAGAGGTACTATAACTCACATCTGTAACTCACACTGTTTATACATCATGTAGCGGCACAGCATGATGTGTTGATTTTGTTTTGGGCTCTGCTAGGATAGGGTTTCATGCTTGAATCTTAAAACAACATATATTTTTCAGTCTACTCTGAGGTGCGTTTCCCAAAAGCATCATTGGCCAAATATGGTCGCAAGTTCTATTGAATTGTGTTGGTAACGACAAAACTTGCGACCATATTTGGCTTCGGGAAACACACCCCTTTTTAGTATATAGGGCAGGGGCGTTTACTCCAAGGAGGCAAGGGAGGCAGTGCCTCCTTTAAAAAAAACTGGATGAGAAAATAATCGATATTACAAAAATAAAACAAAATTTGACATTAGAAAGTGTATAAGTCACTCGTTTTTCTAAAGAAACACTGTCAGATAGCGACACCCACAGGTGACCTTACAGCGGGGAATCCGCGTCTTTTGTGCCTTCAGTTCATAGAAACAAAGCAGAACCCCTAAAGTGTGCACTGGGTTTAGTGGGGGGTAATTGAAAATGAATGGGGGAAAGTCACATGAGAGGAGGCAGTATGATTGGATATGATTGGAACGTACGATAAATCCCGCCTCTTGTTTTCATGCGCGTTCTCGTCGAATCTGCCTGAATGAAGACAGTGTTAATGGGAAGACTAATTAAAAAGTAAGTAAACAACTGTCACTTAGGCTAGATATCACAGCTTTATTTAATGTCAAAATCTAACTTGAAATGGCAGAAAACATGATGACTGCAGTTTTTAGTGAGCATTCAGCTTGGTCTGTGAGTGAGGGACCAGTGTGTACAAGCATGACTGCTGAAAATAAATAGACTCTTAAAAAGAAAAGCTGAATATTAGTTTATAAATAATATATATTGTTTAAATTGTTACTGCCTTTAGTTATTATTTCGGAATAAATGTAAAAACGCGTAAAAACGCTAACTTGATGACATTTATACTTGATTTTAATAAATAGAATATAGTGTAAAAATACGAAATAGAATTGTATTTGGTCTGTCTTTTTATGTAATGTTAACTTAACCAGGAAAATTGTGTAACAGGGACAGAAATGAGGATGTTGCCTCCTCATGTTGCTATAGTTGCTTTCGCACCGGGTAGTTATAGGAACTCAGTCATAGGAACTAGCCACCAAGGCTGTCCACCGAGAACTAAATTTTCCCCTAGGGCCATTTTCAATGTACACTTACATCACTGGTAGTTTCTATTGTGCTGTTTTAGACCATATTCTGAAGTAGGAGCTAATTTAGTCCCCCCCAAAAAGACGTTCCTGTAACAAAAATCTTTCCCAGTTCCTGCCGTGTGAACTTGACAAAAAAGCAGATAATTCCAACAATAGTTAAGGGAACTACGAAAATGTTCCTCTGGTGCGAAAGACTTATTAAGACTTATTAAGACTTATTAAGACTTATTAAGACTTATTAAGCCCCTCCTTCTGAAAAGCACAATGTGCTCTGATTGGTCAGCTGGAACAGTGTGTTGTGATTGGTCAAGCGCTATGAGCGTGTTTGGGAAATGTCCCACCCCTTACCATAGCCACCAGTTTCAACACACTACTAACTAACTCAACCAGGCCCCACCCCTTTATTCTGCATATTAATTATTTAAATGACAAATATTGTGACGTGTTCGTTCCTGGAAAAAAACTCAAGACTACAATGGAGGCATTTCAGAGAGTTCAGAAACCGTGACACTGATATAGAGAAGAACTCCCGCTGGAGGGACTTTGTGTAACTTTGCAGACCTTTTTCATACTCAAACAGCAACATTACACACTAAAGAAAGCCCTTATAAAACCCCTTTAATGAAATACATTTGATAAGGATTAAATAATAGACATGCTGTTCCTCTTTTCTTAAAGGTGCCCTAGAATCAAAAATTGAATTTACCATGGCATAGTTGAATAACAAGAGTTCAGTACATGGAAATGACATACAGTGAGTCTCAAACTCCATTGTTTCCTCCTTCTTGTGTAAATCTCATTTATTTAAAAGACCTCCGAAGAACAGGCGAATCTCAACAAAACACCGACTGTGACGCAACAGTCGGGATCATTAATATGTACACCCCCAATATTTGCATATGCCAGCTCATGTTCTAGGCATTACACAAGGGCAGCCAGTATTAACGTCTGGATCTGTGCACAGCTGAATCATCAGACTAGGTAAGCAAGCAAGAACAATAGTGAAAAATGGCAGATGGAGCAATAATAACTGACATGATCCATGATATCATGATATTTTTAGTGATATTTGTAAATTGTCTTTCTAAATGTTTCGTTAGCATGTTGCTAATGTACTGTTAAATGTGGTTAAAGTTACCATCATTTCTTACTGTATTCACGGAGACGAGAGCCGTCGCTATTTTCATTTTTAAACACTTGCAGTCTGTATAATTCATAAACACAACTTCATTCTTTATAAATCTCTCCAACAGTGTAGCATTAGCCTGTTAGCCACGGTGCACAGCCTCAAACTCATTCAGAATCAAATGTAAACATCCAAATAAATACTATACTCACAGGAATCGATGCATGCATGAAGCATGAATGACGAACATCTTGTAAAGATCCATTTGAGGGTTATATTAGCTGTGTGAACTTTATGCACTGTATAACTGCACTTATAGCTCGGGAGGGCAGGGAGCGAGAGATTTAAAGGGGACGCAGCCTGAATCTGTGCATAGTTAATGATGCCCCAAAATAGGCAGTTAAAAAAATGAATTAAAAAAAATCTATGGGGTATTTTGAGCTGAAACTTCACAGACACATTCAGGAGACACCTTAGACTTATATTACATCTTTTAAAAAAAAGACGTTCTACGGCACCTTTAAATTTTTGGAAATTGTCTGCCAACCAAAGAGAAGTAGTTGTCAAACCCAAATCTGTCTGGTATCTGAAAAGCTCAGGATGTCCTTCTCAAGATGCACCATGCATGTCCTCAGAGAAATTCACAAAAACGAATGTACTCTACAGACGATCAGAATGACTTTCTAGGTTCCAGGAGGATGAGGCCTTGTGCATGTGGTAGCATTGCATGAGAATCCTTATCTAAATGTTTAGAGGTCATTTCAAGTGTTGATGCATCATCGGTTTATATGTGTTTGCTCTGGAAGTGTAAACGGGTTTAATGCCGTATTAGTTTGAGTGCTGCTGTGCCACCTGCAGTCATGCTTTACTGATCCTGATCTGTGTGTCACGTCTGAACTAAAGGGATAGTTCTCCTAAAAATGGCAATTCTGTCCTCATTTACCCACCCTTGCCTCATTTCAGACTTGTATTATTTTATTTATTATTTGATGGTGATTCATACTGTAAAGATCCGAAGAGGACAAAAAAGTCTTAAAATCTTAAAAGTAGTCAGTACAACCTATTGGTTTAAGGTCCATTCATAACTATAACGATAAAGATATTGTTCTAAATATAAAAAAAATAGCAAAATACAGTCCATACCACAACTATAACGATAACAGCACTGAGAAAAGATATCACCGGAATCACTTTGAGATGATTTTTTCTACTTTAAAGCAGCAGACGACAAAACTGCAGCACAGGCTTTGAATAAACAGAACAATATCATCAACTGGTATGGACGCTAATATAGTTGTTGTTATAGTTATCTTTGTAGTAGGGCTACATTTGTAATCTAATTAATTACAAAATGTGGAGATTAATTAATCTAAATAATTAATTGCACGTTAAATTTGGCTGAGAAATTACTCCCAAAAGATCATTTAAAGTCATTATTATGTTAAATGAGAAAAGCATCAAAATAAACATTACAAAAAGGAGCTTTAAAAAGAAATGTTTATTTGATCCAACATGGAAATTATTACACAATAACTAGGTGAGTAAATGATGACAGAATTTTCATTTTTGGGTGAACTATTTTTTTTAAATGAAATGATGCTCTAAATAAGAAACTAAAACTGCCAGTAGGTGGCAGTAAATGTCTAATTGAGTCATTCATTCATTCATTCATTAGATTCATTCAAACAGCTGATTCATTCAGGAATGAAGTAAATTGCTCTCTGATATGAACAGGCCATTGAATCATTGATTCACCCAATTGATTCACTTGAAACATGGATTCAATCAGAAACAAAACACCGCTGTGTTGCTTGGAGACACACAGCAGTTCTGCTCTGGCTTTATAGGTAATATTTTCGTTATAGTTATAAACCTTTAAACTGAATTTTTAAATGAGTCGTGTCACGTTCAGTCATTGACTTTGAATCAGTGATCTCAAACCTGCTGTGATTCACCTAATGGCATGATTTTTCAAATGAACAAATTGAAAATTGTTCTTGCAAACAGGAAGATTCAACCTAACATCTCATTTTGCATGTCAAGGAAGAAAAAATAAGAGGTTGGAACGAGAGTGAAATAAATAATGAAAACCTGGAAAAAGAATGGAATTTTAAAAGCATAATGGAAATTTTTGTTGAATATATATTTTTATTGTAATTGGAAAATGTATTGTATTATACACTGACGTTTAAATGTTTGATTCTTCTGCTCGCCAAGGCTGCATTTATTTGATCAAAAATACAATAAAAATAGTGAAATATTATTACAATTTCAAACAAGTGTTTTCTAATGTAATATATTGTAAATTGTAATTTATTCCTGTGATTAAAGCTGAATTTTCAGCATCATTACTCCAGTCTTCAGTGTCACATGATCCTTCAGAAATCATTCTGATATGATGATTTGCTGCTCTGATTATTATCAATGATGAAAACAGTCGTACTGCTTCATATTTTGTGGAAACCATCAAACATTTTCTTCAAAATTCTTTGATGAATAGAAAGTTCCAGAGATTTATTTTAAAATGGAATCTGTTGTTACATTATTAATGTCTTCATTTCTTAATTTAATGCATCCTTGCTGAATAAAAGTTTCATTGTGTTTCACTTCTAGGGTTGCGTGAGGTTGAGAGAGAAGGAGACGACTGCTAAATCAATAACAGCTTCCTTTGAAGGACCGGCTCTACCGATGAATCAACATTTTGCACAGGTTCTACGATGAGTTCCTTGGTTTTATAATAAAACTACTTCAACTATTTTGGTATAAGTTCCATTAGGTGCAAATCAAGGATTCATTTCATCAGAGGATGCTAACAAAGAAAAAAAAGAAGAAAAAAAAACCAACACACAAATGAAATGGAAAGAAAAAGAAAAGTTTTATTTTAATAAGGAAACTGATTATTTTTTACCAAGGATTGTCACATAGATGCAGGAACTTCATCATGCGACTCGATGTGCATGGATATTATTCTTGTTTTTATGATTTCAGATTAGTTTTTTTTTTTTTCTCTCTCTCTCTCTCTTTTCTTTTGTACTGAAACAGATGTTTGTTCTTAGAGATTTGTCAGCCGGACATCCTGAGAAAGATGCGTTTGTGCTTGCGGTGTGAGTGTCGTTGATGTGTTTTTCTGTTGTGTGCTTCATCTTCGGTCTGACCGATCTGTCCGTCTTATACGATTTGCCTTAAACTCTTTCCCGTACAGTAGCCGAAGAAGAGACGTCCGGCTACTGCCTTGTAAATCAGCTGAATAGGGCTTTTTTAGCATTCTCGCAAAGGAAAATTCCGCTGCGCTTGGATTTCCGTGTTTTGCTTTTTCCGATCTTTTAGAGTACAAACCGTTTCGAGTGATAACATTGATGGAGTTTTCATAGGATTTAATGTTTTTATAATCAGAGGCGATGATCCTTTGGTTGTTTGAATGTGGTAGAAATTCTGCTGAACGATCACATTTTTGATAATTGCCTTTTACTTTCATTTATAAATCTCGGTGTTGTAGTTTAGCTTTAGATGAACTCGTGTGGGAGGGGGAGGTGCTTTGACTCGTATTCTAATTTTGGGGGCGGGAGGGAGGCGTGGCCTGTCAGTCAGACCGAATATCGTTTGATGCGTTCAGAGTTAAACCTCCTAAAAAAAAAAAAATAAAAAAAAAAGTGACAACTTTCAGCAGCGGTTCGGTCGGGCTTCTTCGGGAGAGGTGAACGTCTAGGTTTTAGTGCTCGTTTAAAGCAGGCAAACAATTCTCGGCACTTTCAAGTTTACTTCACCAAAGACAGTCGGCAGGCGGATCGTGCGGACGTGACGTCGTTTTCTCTGGAGGCGGGCCACGCTGAGACTTTTTAACAGACTAGATTGCAGTTCTGGAGAATGTGCCTTCTTTGTACATATGCATTCAGCTGTCTTTAGTCGTCGAGGTGCGGACACCGATAGCGTGAAGGACGATTTGGATCCAGCAAGTGCCACAAACTAAACGAAAACATCACTACAGAGCAGAGACAACTGAAACTAAAATGTGGAACGAGGACAGGTTGAAACGACGGCACTGTTCCAAAACCCTAGTGAGCTGCCTACATAGACAGCTGCCTTCTGAGGGAGCATCAAGTTTTGCATTGGCATGCTGCAGTGAATTACAAAGCACACAAAATATTTAGTTGGAATCAACTACTTTTTGGCTATTCATTTCTGTATTGAGTAAATTATATTCATAGTCAACAGTTTTTTCACTCAAAATGCATTAGGGGATTGCCTTCTCAATGAAGAATACATGTGATGCCGCCTTAGGTATCTTAGTGCACTAATTCAGAAATGATGTAAAATACCGGGAAATAAACTGAAACGTTTAAAAATATTATAAACACTATAAACATGTATTTTATTTCCCGTCACTCCATAACCGATCCTTTAAATTTAACGGTATTCAGAACAGAACAGGAATGAAAAATATAAATAGAAAACAAACATAAATTATTAATTATAAACACCAAGCCTAAACAAATTTAAAGCGAAACAAACTACCAAACTTGATGTTAAAAGGTCACCATGGAAACAAAATTGTTTTTGTTTATTCATGGAATATTGCCATATTTATATATTAGGGCTGTCAAATGATTAATCACGATTACTCACATACAAAATAAAAGTTTGAGTTTGCCTAATATATGTGGGTGTACTGTGTGTAATTATTATGTATATATAAATACAAACACATTCATGTACATATTTGAGAAATATTTACAAGTATATGTATTTATTTATATTTTTATATAATTTATATTATAAATAAATACATTTTTTGTACATAAATAACATATTTCTCTTAAATATATACATTAATTTGTGTGTATTTATATATACATATTTACACACATTACTCACACATATATTAGGCAAACTCAAACTTTTATTTTGTATGTGATTAATCGTTTGACAGCCCTATTATAAATTTATAATTTTTTTGATGTACCTCGTTATCTTTAATCAGAATAACTTCCCCTCCCTCTTGCAGTGACATCTCTTCTCCTCTTGATAATCAGGGCGGGGCAAACTGTCACTCACAAGGGATCCACCAATAGCAAGCCACAACCATCCAGTCAATTCCCCACAGACAAAATGAAGCCCCGCCCTACATTTGTTCTTGTTCTAGAAGCCGTTTCACTTGGATATACGTTACAATATGGAAGAAAAACAAGCGCAACTTCCGTTTCATGCTGTGTTTAATAGCATTAAAAAGGTCGCTTTGGAAAACACGCTTCACTTTTTAAAAACGTGACCATTTCTGAAAATACGCTAGGCAGCTCACTAGGTTTTAGGACGCGGTCTTTGAAATAATAATTGCATCCATTACAGGAAACCATTTTTATTTTCTTCTAAACTCTCAATATACTTTAGTAAGGCTTTATAGTAAAGTTCAAATTATGACTTAAAAAGTCAAAATTATGAGATAAAAATTCCAAACTATGACATACTAAGTTGAAATTGACAAAGTCGAAATGATGACAAAATTTTTGACAATGACTTAGCATGTCATAATTTTGACTTTTTATCTCATAATTTTGATTTTTTTTTTTTTTTTTTATCTCATAATTTTGACTTTTGACTTTTTATTTTCTTCTAAACTCACAATATAGGCTTTATTCATTAATTTGTCTTCCAAAAGACTGTGTTTTTTGACCTGGTGGGTCTTGTTGACCGGTTATCTACCTCAGAGTTTTGTTGTCCTCTGTTTTAATTGGTCGGGCTAGCAGGTTCAGCCCGCCCCTCCAGACCAAACGGCCAGCTCAGGAGCTGTCCATGTACACTTGATTTCTTTCAGGTTTTTTGTTTTCAAATATTTTGATCCTTTTCTTCTTCTTCTTCTTCTTCTTCAAACGAAAAAGTTTTTTTTTATTATTGTTATCGTTATAAGGAAAGTTGTGCGTTTGTTTTAGTGTCGTTTAGCATTCAGATTCATCGTTTCGAAAGCAAAAAAAATGCTGCTTTTCATCACAAGATATTCCAGTAGTCCATAGGAAGTAGACGAGAAAGCGTGCGCTAGAGAGTGAGAGACAGAGAGCGAGTGAGAAACAGCGATGCTGAAAGTTGCGGTTTTCCCGAAACATCACTGTTGTATGGAAGCCCATTTCCAGCACATAACAACAAAAATCATACTCGGGCTAATCATAATTATAGCATAAAAAGTCAAAATTATGACATAAGTCAAAAGTACAAGATAAAACGTCATAATTATGACACAGAGTCATAATTTTGAGATGAAAAGCTGAAATTAAGACTTAAAAAGTCATAATTTTGAGATAAAAAATTTACACTTAAATCAATTTTGAGATGAAAAGTTGAAATTAAGTCAAAATTATGAGAAATTTCCTTTATGAGATAAAAAGTCATAATTACGAGATTAAAAGTCAAAATTGACACTTAATTTCAACTTTTCAACTCAAAATTGATTTGTCAAAATTATGAGATGGTCAAAATTGACAAATTGAAATTGTCTTAGTCATTATGAGATAAAAAGTCAAAAGTGATGCTTAAGTAATAATTTTGAGATGAAAAGTTGGAAATAATACTTAGTCAAAATTATGAGATAAAAAGTCAAAAATCAATTTTGAGATGAAAAGTTTAAATGAATACTTAGTCATAATTATGAGATAAAAAAATGACACTTAAATCAATTTTGAGATAAAAAGTTGAAATTAAGTCAAAATTTTGAGATCGAAATTATGACTTAAAAAGTCAAAATTTTAAGTCAATTTTACGTCAATTTTAAGATGAAAAGTTGAAATTAATACGTAAAAAAAAGTCAAAATTAAGTACATTTTGAGATGAAAAGTTGAAATTAGGACAAGTGGACTTAAAAAGTCAAAATTATGAGATAAAAAATTGACAATTTTGAGATCAAAAGTTGAAATGAAAACTTAGTCATTATTATGAGATAAAAAGTCAATTATTACACAAGTCGAAATTATAATAGTCAAAATTATGACTAAATCATTTTGAGATCAAAAAAGTTTAAATACTTAAAAAGCAATTATTATGAGATAAAAAGTCAATTATAACTTAAAAGTCAAATTCATGAGAAAAATGTGAAAATATGACACACTAAGTTGAAATTGACAAAAAGTCAAAATTATGACAAAGGTTTTGACTCTTAGCATGTCATAATTTTGACTTATCTCATAATTTAGATTTTTTTATCTCATAATTTTGTCTTTTTATGTCATAATTATGACTAAATTTAAACATTTTACGTCCATTTTTTTACCTCATAACTTTGGTATGTCATCTTTTTCACATTTTATTTCATAATTATGATTTACCAAAGCATGATTTTTTTTTTTTTTTTTTTCTGATGTGGCGGAAATGTGCCTCCATACTGTTGCTTTCAGACCGAGTCCAGACAGAGTTTTAACGGCGTATCCGTGGTGCTCAGCTCACAGCCGAGTCCATTCTTGACGTGCGTGCGTGTGTGTGTGTGTGTGTGTGTGTGTGGCAGCGAGTGTGTTTCTGTGGAGTTCTTGTGTGGCTCATGCTGCTAGTAACATCTGAATCCGAAGTGCCAATCTGTGTCTGGGTCAAAGAGTTGAAAAGAGTTGTTGTGCAGAGAGAAAATTGCTCATGAATATGAAAAATCATGTACTAGACAGCCATTAAGTTATATGAAAAAAAAGTAATAATTTATGATGAGAGAAGTTTTGTACAGACTGTTTGAAAAAATAAAAACAATAAAAAGATTTTCATAGAGATATCTATATGAGAGTTGATTTTGTAATTTCTTTCTCTGTTTTACATGTGCCACACGCTTGCCAGTGGTATCTTGTATGTTCGGTTTATCAGAAACCTTCCTCTGTATTTTTCTTTTGTTTTCTGGAGTGTTTGTTGAAGCCAAAAAGCTCTTTTTTTTTCTCCTCTTTTACCCTTTGTTTCCAGTAGATTGTTAATTAAGCTTTATTTCTGTTCATTTCTTTGAGAATTTTTGAATAAAAACACACATTTTTGTTTTATTCATGTCGTGTCGTTCATTCCCACTTGATCTCGCCGCTTCCTTTCTGATTTCATACAACATTCTGCATCAGAAATTATATTATTAGCATATCTGTTTGACTGAAAAATGAGCGTGTCAGTATTTGGTGTGTCTCTTTTGCATTATAATGGCAGCAGCACTGGAAGTAAACCTGATGATCATGTTCTCCAGCAGGATTTGAGAAGATCCAAAGAGCATTGAGAACAACAACTTTATTTGTTCTGTCATTTATTAGTCAATGATCCGTCAATTATGACTTCAATTTCAGATTTTTACTTGCATAAAGCATCAAGTCACATGCACTACGGTTATGATATTTTCTTTAGACAGCATAATGACAATTGTCATTTTTGGAGGAAGGAAGCTCAAGCTGCCTGCTGTTTACCACGTGACCAGTGTGTCCCTCCCAGCAGTACTTCACCTCGACCAGCAGATGTCAGTGTCGCAGCACAAAGTTGGATTTGAGACTGAGCATCATTTGTTTTTCGTCAAAATATTGTGAAATATTTTTACAATTTCAAATAGCTGTTTTCTGTGTGAATATATAGTAAAATTTATTCCTGTGATCAAAGCTGAATTTTCAGCATCATTACTCCAGTCTTCAGTGTCACATGATCCTTCAGAAATCATTCTAATATCTTGATTTGATGCTCAAGAAACATTTCTGATTATTATCAATGTTGAAAACAGGATTCTTTGATGAATAGAAACAGCATTTATCTGAAATGGAAAGCTTTTGTAACATTATAAACTACCATTCAAAAGTTTGGGGTCAGTACGTTTTAAAAATTAATTAATGAATACTTCTATTCAGCAAGAATGCATTAAATTGATCAAATCTGACAGTAAATACATGTTACAAAACATTTCTATTTCAGATAAATGCTGTTCTTTTGAACTTTCTACACTTATTCCTACAATAAGTTTCTTTAAAAATGTGAAGAAGAGCATCTCCGCAGTAATGTTGAGCTGGCAATGATCATTCAGGAACACATTCATTTTGTTCCTGTTATTATTCCACAGACGTCTGGGGAATGAGAGACTTTCATTTGTTTAAACAACTGTAACTCTGTTTATTTTTTGCATGATGTGTCTCAGACTTTGATATATAATATGCATAATATTTCCATGTGTACATACTTAAAATTAAAGTTTATTTAATAAAGTTTCCTTTAAAATCTTAAAAGTATTCCTGAACCGTGTAAGTTAGTGGCAAGTACAAACAGTGCTGTTGTTTCAGTACCAATACTGAGGTGGGTTGTAACACTAATTGAAAACATTTTAGCCTAAATGTGATAATTTATGATATAATTAATGACATCCCCATCTTCTTTCATTTTAAAGGGGTGGTTGATTATGATTTCACTCTTTTAACTTTAGTTAGTGTGTAATGTTGCTGTTTGAGCTTAAACAACATCTGCAAAGTTACGACACTCAAAGTTCAACGCAAAGGGAGAGATTTTCTTTTACAGGTAGGGACTACAAGGAGCTTCTTCCCGGGTTAGTGACATCAGTAACCCCAAAATTTACATAAACCCCGCCCTCGAGAACACACAATAAAGGGGGTGTGGCCATGTCGGCTGCTTTAGAGAAGAGGAAGAGTTGTTGTAGTAGAGTGTTGTTGTCATGCCGTCATTTTAGACCGGACTGCTTCACAAACGAGGGTCAATTCAACACAAAAGATGAACATGACGGCACATGCTAGTGGATGAGTTGAATCAACTCCACAGCAACTACATCAATTTATCCACTAACCATTCAGAAACGTCCAGTTTCATTCTAAAAGTTGTAACTTCTTCCTGAGTCTCTCCATCAGTGTCGACTCCGGTTTGAACAATGTAAGGCTGAACACCGTTACTGACAATCCTCATTTTGTCTGCATGAGATTCTCCAGCTTTGTTGTTGTTGAGCTGTTAAAGCTCCGCCCTCTTCTGGAGCAGCAGCTCATTTGCATTTAAAGAGACACACACAAAAACGGCGTGTTTTTGCTCACACCCAAATAGGGGCAAATTTGACAAGCTATAATAAATGATCTGTGGGGGATTTTGAGCTGAAACTTCACACACACATTCTGGAGACACCAGAGACTTATATTACATCTTGTGAAAAGAGGCATCTTTAAACATTTAATTCAAAATGGGAAACATTTGGAAACCATTTTCACTTGTAGGCCAAACAGATCTCGCCCCTCATTGACTTACTGACCATTCTTCCAAATATCTTTCTTTGTGTTCAGCAGAACAAAGAAATTCATACAGGTTTGGAACTTCTTGAGTTGAGGGTGAATAAAAGATGACATAATTTTCATATTGGGGTGAACTATCCCTTTAAGTCAAGCGGGTTGTTTTATCCCTTTTGAGTTTAACGATGGGATCCGTTTATTGTTGTAGTCACGTCTACACATTCCTGTGGGATTTGATGAGGGTCTTTATTCTAGTTAACAGTGCCAAAATAATATCTGAAAGGTCATCGGTCATCTCTCTGTGCTTTAATGCACAGAAATAAACTTGATAATGCACAAAAGTCTCAGATTATATGTGGACATAGCAATGCAAACTAGAAACACTGCATAACCCTGAACTAACCAAGTTGTTTTGCTGGTCAGACTGGTTTGTTTGCTGGTTTTATAGGAGGTTTTGGATGGGAGACCAGCTAGAGCAGCTGAAGACCAGCTTGGGAGATCATCTTAAACCAACATAACACAAGCACAACAGTTTAGGCTGGTTTAAGGTTTTTGTTGTTGTTGTTGTTTTGACTCAGTCATTTCAAGTACTATATAAGGGGGATCATGCTTGCTTGCTTATTTATTTATTTATTTAAATTCATTTACTTCTTATTTATCGTCTATATTGCATATTTCTGTACTTTAAGTGGTTTATTTGCTTTGGCAATGTTGTAAAATTGATTGTAGTAATGAAAATAAAACTTTCATGTTGACACAGTGTGCGCGCGAGCGTGCGCGTGTTTGTGTGTATGTGACGCGCTCAGTCTCAGCCTCAGCCATGATATCTGCGCTGTGTTGAAAACATGGAGTCCAGCAATCGTCCTTTTACATTGTTTTACACCGTTCTTCTTATTCTTACGTGTCGTTACGCGCGAGGAGAGGACGCTCTCGGTGAGTAGTTTGCATTAGTGTTTGGTTTGTTAAGTGTTTTACGCAGAGCTCGTGACTGTACACTTGGCTTTAATGGCGATGCGAACAACAGCCGTGAACTTCAGAGTTCATCTGAGATCTGCACAAGAAACTGAGTTTCTTACATTATTTATATTGAATTATATGTCAAACTTGTCTTCATGTCAGTGTCAGTAGCTCCGAATCACAGTGTCACGAGCTTTGACTACTAACTTAGTAAGACTGGAAAAAAATAGTTAGGCTCTAAATGAGGAAGCTTCACGTATACTTTTTGTTAAGAATAACATTAATTAGTAGGCCTGATATTTATCTATAATGTAGAACCATAATTAATTGTCGCGTGAATTCCCTAATGAGCTTTCTGAAGTTTTCTGTCACGTTGTTTCAGTTTTTGGTGACAGTGACGGAACTTTCTGGAATTGGCGAATTTTGATTTTCCTGAGACTATTTCATGCATATGAAAGTCATTGAAATTTAATTTAGTCTTTATTTTAAAGTAATCGAAATGCATATAGTGTTATAGTGTTCTAAAATCATATGATATCTATAGTAGGAGGTTAACGACATGATCAAAACATCACTGGTTCTTGCACTGCAAAAATCAAGTGTTTTGTTTTACAGTTCAAACATCTAAACATTCTTAAATCAGGATACATTTACTGGAGAAAATTATTTAGATATTAAGTCTTGTTTTCTGAAAAATGTATTCTAACAAGAAAAAATATCTGCCAATGGGGTAAGAAAACAAATGTTTTTGATGTATTTATTATCTGGTGCTATTTATGATTTGAGAACTTCAACAGCTGTTTTTTTTTTTTTTTTTTTTTTTCAGAACATTTTAAAATAAAGTTCATAAAGTCATGTGAACTACTGCTAAGATATTGTAACTTTTGTAATACTTGTATAATATTTTTTTGAGTTCGACAGATGTCACTATGAACTGTTGTTCAAGTTAAAAATGTCTTAAGTGTTCTATGAAAAAATAAAAAAACCTGTCCTTGTTGAAATCAAATGCTACATGACGCTACACAATCACAGCCAGTGTGACCCCCTCCAGTTCTACTCACACCACTCCAAGCAGGATTCAAACTGGCATTTCCAGCAGTCGCTATGCACCTCTCGAGGCCAAGGGAGTAAGGTTTACTTCCACAGCTCTTACTAGCTGGCCTCCATTACACTCACCCCCCAAACCTCACTCTCATCTGGGTCACAGCGCTAATGTAACCCCTACGGTTCTACTCGCACTGCACCAAGCAGGATCCAAACTGCTGTTTTTGGCATGGGAGGCAGGTGCGCTAACAAGGATGCTAAAGATCGTCAGTTACTAGTGCGCCTCTCGAGGCCAAGGAGTGAGGTTTACCATACGGCTCTTACTAGCTGGCCTCCGTTACACTCACCTAGTGTTGTCAAAAGTACCGACTTCGGTACCTATCGGTACTGAAATTTTGAAAACGTGACGCTTTGAGCGCTGTTGAGCAGATTCATAAACATCTCTGATTGGCCATTGTGTTGACGCGCTCATCGGATATGTCTGTGATTGGCTACAATGTTCAGCGCGTGGGAGCATTTGAAAGCACACGGAAGTGTTTGAATTTGAAAGCATTTTGAAAGTGAGAGCGCAGGCGATTGAAAGCAGGCGTCTATCAGTGGACCGATCCGCGATAGACGCCTGCTTTCAAACGCTCCCGTGTGTATCTGTGTAAGCGCTTAGTGAAGAGATTAATTGATGACTATTTACAACGTTTTTACAGCGTTGATCATTGAAGCCTATCACAGACATATCCGATGAGCCGTGAAAACAACGGCCAATCAGAGATGTTTACGAATTCACTCAACAGGACTCAAAGCGTCACGTTTTTAAAATTTCAGTACCGACTAGGTACCGAAGTCGGTACTTTTGACAACACTACACTCACCCCCCTAAACCTCATTTGCATACGGGTCACGGCACCAATGTAACCCCTCCGGTTCTACTCGCACTGCACCAAGCAGGATCCAAACTGCCGTTTTTGGCATGGGAGGCAGGTGCGCTAACAAGGATGCTAAAGACCATCAGTTACTAGTGCGCCTCTCGAGGCCAAGGAGTGATGTTTGCTCACACAGCTCTTACTAGCTGGCCTCCATTACGTTCCCACCCCTAAACCTCACTCGCATCCAGGTCACGGCGCCAATGTAACACCCCCGGTTCTACTCACGTCTTTCCGAGCTGGATTCTAACCTGTGTTTCTGGCATGGGAGGTGGGTGCATTAACAAGGACATTAAAGACCATAGCCTCTAATGTCAGTCATTAGCACATCTTTTGAGGCCAAAGGAGTGAGGTTTACTTGCACAACTCTTACTAGCTGGCCTCTGTTATGCTCACCCCCTAAACCTCATTTGGATCCGGGTCACGGCACCAATGAAACCTCTCCAGTTCTACTTGCACTGCTCCGAGCAGGATTCAAATGCCATGTTTCTTTGCATGGGAGGCGGCGTGTGCTAACAAGGCTGCTAGAGACCGTCAGTTACTAGTGTGCCTCTCAAGGCCAAGGTTTATTCGCACAGCTCTTACATGGGAGGTGAGCGCGTTAACAAGGACGTTAAAGACCATAGCCTCTAATGTCAGTCGTTAGCACACCTCTTGAGGCCAAGGGAGTGAGGTTTACTCACACAACTCTTACTAGCTGGCCTCCGTTACACTCTTCCCACTAAACCTCACTCCCATCTGGGTCACGGCACCGATGTAACTCCTCTGGTTCTACTTGCACTGTTCCGAGTGGGATTTGTATCAGCGTTTCTGGCATGGGAGGCGGACATGTTAACAAGGACCTTAAAGACCACAGCCTCTAATATCAGTCGCTAGTTGGCCTCCGTTACACTCACCCCACTAAAGCTCACTCTCATCTGGGTCATGGCACTAATGTAACCCCTCCAGATCTGCTCGTATTGCACCAAGCAGGATTCAAACTGCTGTTTTTTTCAGCATGGGAGGCAGGTGTGCTAACTAGGATGCTAAAGACCGTCAGTTACTATTGCACCTTTCGAGGCCAAGGGAGTGAGGTTTACTCACACAGCTCTTACTAGATGGCCTCCATTACACCCACCCCCCTAAACCTCACTCGCATCCAGGTCACGGCACCAATGTAACCCCTCTGGTTCTACTCGCGTCTTTACGAGCTGGATTCTAACCTGTGTTTCTGGCATGGGAATTTGGCGCCTTAACAAGGACGTTAAAGACCATAGCCTCTAATGTCAGTCGTTAGCACATCTTTTGAGGCCAAGGGAGTGAGGTTTACTCACACAACTCTTACTAGCTGGCCTCCGTTACACTAACCCCACTAAACCTCACTTCCATCTGGTTCACAGCACTGATGTAACTCCTCTGGTTCTACTTGCACTGTTCCGAGCGGGATTTGAATCTGCGTTTCTGGCATGGGAGGCGGGCATGCTAACAAGGACCCTAAAGACCACAGCCTCTAATGTCAGTTGCTAGTTGGCCTCCGTTACACTCACCCCCTTAAACCTCATTTGCATCCAGGTCACGACACCAATGTAACACCCCCGGTTCTACTCGCGTCTTTCCGAGCTGGATTCTAACCTGTGTTTCTGGCATGGGAGGTGGGTGCGTTAAAGACCATAGCCTGTAATGTCAGTCATTAGCACACCTTTTGAGGCCAAGGGAGTGAGGTTTACTTGCACAATTCTTACTAGCTGGCTTCTGTTATGCTCACCCACTAAACCTCACTCCCACCCGGGTCACGGCACCAATGTAACCCCTCCGGCTATACTCGCACAGCTCTTACACCGTGTCTACACCGGACGTGAGCGGCCCGATGCAACGTGACAAAAGACAATAGAAACCATTATAATCAGTGATATTGTCTACACTGGATGCGACGCGACACAACAAATTCCTTGACAGTGAACAGATTCCCCATTCAATTACTGACATAGTCCAAGTGCTTTGCAACGGTCGGTTTGTCGTGTTCAGTTTAGACAGCTTCTAGCTGTTGCGGCACGATGCGACGCGACAACGGTGCTAAGCTCTGTTACACTAGTCCATGACATATTTGATGTTCGGTGTGTAGTTCAGATTAAAACAAAACTTCAAGCATGGAAGAGATAGCTTTTATCACTTGTTACCTTGTGTACAAACCTGGTTAGGTTTGAAATGTTAACTAAAAACTGTCCTGTCTGTACAGACTGCCCTGCAGATGGACGGACATGGTTGACTTTCGGCCTCAACTGCTATCACTTTGTCCATGGAGAGGAGGACGTTGCCAAAAGCTACACTTTTGAAAATGCAAAAGAGATGTGCAAAGGATATGGTAATTGCTTTTTTACATTTTGCGATATCTAAACTTGTGTATTGTTTTTATAAACTATACGGTACAGTTTAACCTTCCCATTTCAATTTTAGAACTCTTGACAGTCAAAAGTGCTGAGGAGAATGACTTCATCGTTAAGTACAGCCCTTTTGTGTGGAAAGGCAAAATGAACGTTTGGCTTGGAATGTACTATGACAGCGACGGTAAGTTTAATTTTCATCCATAAACATCCCTGTGTCTCAACCTAGTGATATAGGTCTTTAAACATCAGAATGGACAATATTTGCATTCCTAATCCCATTATCAACAACTCCTACTGGAAAACAGGAGAAATGTTGGTTATTCAATCCACAAATCACCAACATTTACTATGAATTTCCTCTAGTAACACAAGCTTTAACCATGTTATTGTGGCAGAAATGTGGGATCTTCGTATTTTACTATATTAATAATGTAGACCTTAAATTTATTAAAAGAACTAATGGAATATAATTACAGTATTTGGTATTAAAGGGTTAGTTCACCCAAAATTGAAAATTCTGTCATTAATTACTCACCCTCATGCCGTTCCACACCCGTAAGACCTTCGTTCATCTTCGGAACACAAATTAAGATATTTTTGATAAAATCCGATGGCTCAGTGAGACCTCCATTGCCAGCAAGATAATTAACACTTTCAATGCCCAGAAAGCTACTAAAGACGTATTTAAAACAGGTCATGTGACTACAGTGGTTCAACCTTAATGTTATGAAGTGACGAGAATACTTTTTGTGCACCAAAAAAACGAAATAACGACTTTATTCAACAATATCTAGTCATGGGCGATTTCAAAACACTGCTTCATGAATCTTTTGTTTCAAATCAGTGGTTCAGAGCATGTCTCAAACTGCCAAAGTCATGTGATTTCAGTGAAGTCATAAATGTTTGGAAATTTCAGTGGTTCACCACTGGAGGGCGTGATTTTGGCAGTTTGTAAAGATTCATGAAGCAGTGTTTTGAAATCGCCCATCACTAGATATTGTTGAATAAAGTCATTATTTTGTTTTTTTTGGTGCACAAAAAGTATTCTCATCTCTTCATAATATTAAGGTTGAACCACTGTAGTCACATGAACTGTTTTAAATACATCTTTAGTAGCTTTCTGAGCATCTGAAAGTGTTAATTATCTTGCTGGCAATGGAGACCTCACTGAGCCATTGGATTTTATCAAAAATATCTTCATTTGTGTTCTGAATATGAACGAAGGTCTTACGGGTGTGGAATGACATGAGGGAGAGTAATTAATGACAGAATTTTTGGATGAACTAACCCTTTAAGCTTTAGCAGTTTTTGTGCATTTGTATTGTATTAAATGTCTCTAGGCTATTGTTTTTCATAACTAATAACATAGAAACGATATAGCTATCTTTTACCATAGTAGTGAGGTGCAATGAGTAATTTTACCTGTGGTTAATGATCCAAATACTGTGGAAGACCAAATTTGAATGTAATTTTTATAGATGTTACTATTTTTGTGAATGAACATAAATGAAGTAAAAAACTAAAAAATGTCTTTTTCAGGTTTTGTCCGAAAGTGAAAAATGCCCAAAAATAGTTATGTTGCATAGAACTGAATAAAGAATAATATATTGATATTTAATATTAATATTTTTTGTTTGTTTGTTTATTTAATTTTAGTTTATTACTTTCAATAAAAGTTTGGTTATTTTATTTTATTGGTTTGTATTTTTTAAATTCTGTATCATTAAAATGATTGAATTTAATGAAAAAGTCTAATATTAATACAATTATACAAAAAAAGCTAATTAAAAAAAAAAAAAAAAGCATTTTCTGTTTTGGTTTTCAGCAAAGAATTTTTGGTTTCAGTTTGGCCCAGAATTTTGATTTGGGTACATCCCTAATTCTGATGATAAAAACACAATTAACTGTCTGGTTTCTACAACTTTCCCTCTGCCTTGATAGAAATAAAGATTTGACATTTATTGTGATAATTATCAATACCAGACCGGCAGACGATACAGTTCTGTTTATTATGAGCGCACTGCAGTTTTGTTGTCTGTCACTTTAAATGGTAGAGCTCTTTAAAGCAGGATGGATTCTGATTGGCCATCAATGTTTTTATCAGTCATCAGCTGCAAAAAATCGTTCTAAATGTAATTTTCAAATGTAACGATTTTTAGAACTATATCTTTTTCGTTATCATTATAGTTATCGTTCTTGGTGTGAACAGGCCTTAACACACTTACTTTTCAGGAGCCAATCAATTTCATGAATAAAATCAATTCCCACCTTTCATACTTTTTCCTCACTGAATATCCTGTTTCACTAAGATTATAGAGGTAATCCAATACAATTTCATGTTTTAAAGTATTTTTTCCACCTAAAAAGTACAGTTTCAGTGTGTAATTATAAATTGTAATTTATAGAATTTTTTAAAATCAAATGATAGTTGTAAATTATCGCTTTTTGTTGTGCACTTTTTGCAAATTTTTGTTCTTCACTATATAAATCTTATTTATTTCTTCATTAAATCTTTTTTACTGTTTGATTCAATGTGCGGGTTCTACTTTATTCTTAAGTTATACGTTCTAAAAATGTATGCAGTATATGCTTAAGCATGTTATTGGACGTGGTCCAGCTTCTCTGCGCTGGAATGCAGCTGAACTTCACTAATCTGTTCAATCCCGGGGCCTCGGAAAAGTTGTTTACCAGACTGTTGCCTAGTCAGTGCTTTTAGTTTCAACCATTAAAGGAGTGCTTTGAAAAATCTTAACCAGTCTGTTTAGTTCTAGAGGATTATACGCCTGGTGTTCATGACAGTTTGTATAACTTTGAATTATGAGTAGCTACTTTGTTTTACATGTTTCATTAAGCATTTTGGCACCAGTTGCACATCGTTTCTTTCATGAAACACAAAATGAGATTTTAGGCAGAATATTCAAGCTGTTATTTTGCGCTTGTTCTGACCGCTGTGCCAGGTTTTACATCGCTGACACCAAAAATGGGTTTAAAATGGGTTTGAATGGCATGATGACAACCCTTTAAAGTTGCTCAGTCTCTTCGGGTTATTGCTAGCCCATACATAATGTACGTGTAAACAAATTAACTTTTCGAGCTGTCTTCCTCTAGTGCACTTTTCACACGTGTCGTCACAACACAAGGAAATCCTGTTATTTTAGGGTCTGATCGAGGGGTTGCGGATTCAAAGAATACATCACCCACACCCAGAGTCCAGATGCTTTCAAGTCAAAACTATAGAAACACATTCCAGACGCCACATGTGTGCATGAGGCTATTTAGGCTTCATGATGAAAGACTTCACTTAGTTATTAAACAATAATCCAGAGGACAATGTGAACTTTGATCATCTGTTCATCTGTTTCTTTCATCAGGTGTTTGCATGAGTGTCAAACCTAAACATCTGACTTTATGTCAAGATAATGTCGTCTAGATGAGGTTTGAAGTGAAAGAATGAATTGCAATTGGGTTGAAAATGATAAACAAACTACTATGTCATTGTTTTCCAGCAAAAATATGTGAATGAATTATAATTTCCATCTATTATTGACAGTTAAAAACATAAGAAATTACACAGACATTGAGTTTTAAATGAAGTTTTAGGAGGTTGTAATCCTGTCAGTCATAACACACAGCTGCTTGCATCATTACCACTCCAAAACCAACTTTATTTCTTTTAATTTATTACTAACTTCATTATTGAGCTGTCAGAGTCCTGAGCTTATGTGTTTACATTCATTATACTAAATTATGTGACCTTGTGAAATATTTATTTGTTTATATAAAGCATATACATTTACATTTTTTTTTTTTAAAAAGGACCAATGGTTTCTCTAGATAAGACTCTTATTCCTCGTCTGGTATCGTTTAAAGCTCTTTGAAACTGTAATTTTGACCTTCATCCGTTTGGATTTATTTTCACTGAGAATAATTATATGAAATATGTCTCGTTTCAAGCATTAATTTCTCATTGTGTCTCTCAATGTCCCCTGCAGAAGACGTCTTCAAGTGGCATGACGATAACAGCGTGTTACGCTATAATAACTGGGAGGACGGCGGCTACGATGACACCGATCTGCCTCTCATGGACACGTGTGTCGCTCTTCACTCCAACACGGGGAGGTGGGAAAACATCAGCTGCGCGGATGAACCTGAGAACGGAGTAGTGTGTCAGACGAGTAAGTTCACAATTCTGTGACTAATTCAGTGGCTAATGGGGACATGCTATAAATCTTTTCAGAAATGTCTGAAAATGTCTGAGAAGTAGGGACACAAAAGCTCAAATTTGATATGTCACCTTTATTTCCGTAGCGATTTATACAATACAGATTGTTTCAAAGCATCTCTACAGTGATAACAGGAAAATGATGATAAATGATGCAAAAGCAGCTCTAAAAAAGACAACAGTGCCATCATTCAGCTGAACTCAGTTCAGGATATACAGTAGTCAACATTTGAAGTGGATCAAAACCTTTCAACAAATGTTGTCCTAAAACCTTCTTCTTAGGACAGCTTAGGTTTATATATATATATATAAATATATATAAAAACCTAAGCTGTCCTAAGAAGAAGGTTTTAGGACAACATTTGTATATATATATATATATAATATATGCTTCAAACTCATGTCTTTGGACATTTTAGTTCTTAAATATCCAAATATTTATTTAAAGGGTTAGTTCACCCAAAAATGAAAATTCTGTCATTTATTACTCGCCCTCATGCCGTTCCACACCCATAAGACCTTTGTTCACCTTCAGAACACAAATCAGGGATCAATGGACACTTCCTCTCTCAAGATCCATAAAGGTACTAAAAACATATTTAAATCAGTTCATGTGTGTACAGTGGTTCAATATTAATATTATAAAGCCACGAGAATATTTTTTGTGCGCCAAAAAAACAAAATAACGACTTATTTAGTGATGGCCGATTTCAAAACACTGATTCAGGAAGCTTCGGAGCGTTATGAATGAGCATGTCTAATCATGATTCGGATCACGTGTCAAACCGTCAAACTGCTGCAGTCATGTGACTTTGGCGCTCTGAACCGCTGATTTGTCACGCTGATTCATTATGCTTCAAAGCGTCCTGAAGCAGTGTTTTGAAATCAGCCATCACTAAATAAGTCGTTATTTTGTTTTTTTGCCGCACCAAAAATATTCTCATCGCTTTATAATATTAATATTGAACCACTGTACTCACATGAACTGATTTAAATATGTTTTTAGTACATTAATGGATCTTGAGAGAGGAAATGTCATTGCTCAGGCCTCACTGAGCCATCGGATTTCAACAAAAATATCTTTCAAAAATATCAATCAAAAATTTGTGTTCTGAAGATGAACAAAGGTCTTACGGGTGTGGAACGGCATGAGGGTGAGTAATAAATGACAGAATTTTAATTTTTGTTTGAACTAACCCTTTAATGATTTAATTTTGAGTAATTGGGCCTTGCATTGGTTTCAGGTGTGATGAATAATGTATTATAATTTTGCTAAAGTAAACATGAAGTGGTACAGTTGTGCAAAAAACATACAACATTTATGCATGCTTATGTTTTCCAAAGTTATGGCAAGTGAAATTTAGGTATGTTTCATCTATTTTTAACTATCAATGTTCATAAAAAATGTTTTGTGTAATTCCTGATGTTTTTCAGAGGCACTCTGGACACCCCCACCCAGTAAGTATCTTAGTTTTGTTTTTTTCTTGTGAACATGTGAATGTGATCTTACTATTATACCTGTACACATAAATTAAGGAGTTTTCCTCATTTCTTCTAATTTTTTTTTTTTTTTCAAAGAGACAACGTCTAATATATGGAAGCTTATTTCCACCACTGAATAAAAAATAAAAAAGGTAATTGAGACTTTTTAATCTCACAAATGTGTCTTTTTTCTTAGAACTGAGTTGCAATTCTGACTTTATATCAATCAATTGTGAGTTATAAAGATATAAACTCGCAATTCTGAGAACAACTTCAATCTTTTTTTCCCCTCAGAATTGGACTTTATAACTTGCAATTGTGAGTTTATATCTCAATTCTGAGAAAAGATGTCAGAATAGCGAGATATAAACACAATTCTGAGGAAAACAAATCAGAATTACGCGTTATAAACTCGCAATCACCTTTTTTATTTAGTGGCGGAAACAAGCTTCCATACCAAAATGTGTTTTTTTAACAATCATGACTGAAGTAAATCATCTTGTTTTCACTTCTTCGTTCTCGTCCTCTCCAGAGAACAGTCCTCTTCTCTCAGCTCTGGTCATCATCAGTGTGGTTCTGATACTGGTCGTTTCTGCAGTGGTTTGGTTCCTTCACCAAAGAAACAGCCCGGGTTCATCCATCCTCAACCTGATTGAGTACCACCCGCCCTCCAGATCCCCGTCCACCGATCAGACCTGCTTAGTAGAAGCTGAAGAAATTGAGGAGATGCCTTAGAGCTCAATGCTGTGATGGTGATGATGTTAGAATAAGCGGCAGGCGTTCACGGAGATGGTGAACTCTTCCTCTTCACTGGTTCCTCAGGGTTCCTCAGCTACGGTCCACACAGAGCAAAATACAAGTCAAATGATCTCTCTTCTTGTGGGTGGAATGGAGGACTGGATGGGGAAATATGAATGCCATGTGTGAAATAAACAATTAAAGAGTTGCTGGGGCTTCATTACGCAGGAAAATTAAGCACATGTTTCTTTCTCCCTCACGACTCAAATGGTTATTGACTCTTTTTGCTTTACTAATGATTCCTCTGAGCTGCGTTGTGTCAAATTGGTGAGATTAGTTTCTTTATTATCAAGCTTTGAAAAGGGCTACAAATGCCATATATTTTTGTGCACTATAATCCAGGTCAGTTTATAGATTTGTGTGAGAAACGGACTGAATGTTTTAGTCATAAATCAGTGAAATCTTGCCTTGCTGCAGCTCTCAAATCAAACACGTGTTAATGTCACAAGTGCCAAATTTGCATGTTTTTATCGTGCGATTTACAAAATGGCAAGTTTTTGTCATTTGTTTTTTTTTGCAAGTAGGACCAGTTTATTTTCTTTCATTCTCAGTTGAAAAGGTTACAAATACATGTTTGTCACTGCTAGCACTGTATATGTTTTTAGATATTTCCTGATTTCCAATCACAATATTTTATAAATGTTGTTGTTTTTATGATTTGGATTTGCCACTAACAGTCGTCTGTATCTATATTGTTATGAATGAATCACATTGTGTAAACACTGATTAAGGCTTTATTTCTCAAAGCCATTTCTCAAAGAGAAATTAATCAACTGTTGAAGCGAATAAAGATTTTTCAAATGTTTCAGTATGTTTTCTGTTTTTGCTGGCTGATCTAAAACCTAGAAACAAAAACGAAGTCATTTTGATTAAATGCTGCAGTTAGAAATTTAGGCTAACTTCAAGCATATGGAAACCTCAGAGAAAACACTAAAAAAATGCTGGGTTAAAAACAACCCAAGCTGGGTTGAAAATGGACAAATCCAGCGGTTGGGTTAAATGCTTGATCAACATGCTGGGCAGTTTTAATTAACTCAACTATTGTTTAAAAATTACTGTATGTCTGGCTTAAAATTATCCCAAAATTGTCCACATTATGGACCAACCCAACCATCGGGTTAATTTTTTTAATTAAATTTTAACCCAATGGTTGGGTTTGTTCATATTTGACCCAAATTTGGGTTGAAACAACCCAGCATTTTTAGAGTGTTTTAGATTATTATTGTTGCCTCTAGTAATTATGTGTCTGATTTTTAATTTCCAACCTATTTTGGGTTCATTTTAAGCCAGACATATAGTCATTTTTAAACAATAGTTGAGTTAAATAAAACTGCCCAGCAGGTTGGGCAAACATTTAACCCAACTGCTGGGTTTGTCCATTTTCAACCCAACATTTTTTAGAGTGCAAACTTGAAGAATTGGCAAGCAGTTGCTGAATAAAGAAGATCCTACACTTCCAAACAAACAGATGCTTGTGTGCAGATGAATCTGTGCTGGATGTGTAATGAGAGAGAGATCAGGATGAAGTGGGACAGCTAATTGAGGGCAGATGAATTACCCTCTGGGGTTTTTATAGATCACTGTCATTATTCTACCCTGAAAGTGTCAGTTTCTCTCTGTATCTCCAGCTGCTTCCTCTGCACACGTTTGGTCATGTTATGACTGATACTGCATAAGGATTTGTATTTAAACCTGTGCAGTAATTCAGTGGCACACAATTTGAGGTTGATAATCAATAGGTTTTTCCTGTGTCCTCAATGTCACTTTCCATCCTGCTAGTCATCATCGTCCTGGAAGTGATATTGTTTGGCTGAGAAAACAACAGCACCAACATTAATAAGTATTATAAATGGATTTGATGAATTCTGAGATGTTTTGTGCTGTTAGTTCACTTCTGGGTTAAAAACAACCCAGGTTGGGTTAAAATTGGGCTGAGTGTTTTAACTCAGCGCTTGGGTTAAATGTTTGCCAACCTGCTGGGTAGCTTTATTTAACTCAACTATTAAAAAATGACTGTATTGCTTGCTTAAAATGAACCAAGAGTATGTTGGAAATTAGCATTTATTACAATGTTTAAGAAATGTACATTTATTAACAAGTTTAATGAATAATAATTAAAACTTATTATTAAATGTTCACCTTTTGATTATTATTGTTGCCTCTTGTAATTATGTGTCTAATTTTTAATTTCCAACCTGTTTTGGGTTCATTTTAAGCCAGACATATAGTCATTTTTAATCAATAGTTGAGTTAAATAAAACTGCCCAACATGTTAGGCAAACATTTAAACCCACCGCTGGGTTTGTCCATTTTCAACCCAACTTGGGTTGTTTTTAACCCAGCATTTTTTAATCATATTACAGAAAAAGCAAAAAGCCACAATAACTCAAGTTTAGCTACAGAAATAACATGCATTCACTATTTCTGGTGAATTTTCATCGTATGGCACAAAGTTACAGCAGTTAAAAACTAAGAATTGCTTTAGAAGAACACAATAACCCTTTTCAAAACTAAAAGCTAAGCCTAAAGCTTTCTTAAATAGAGGGGAAATATTTATTTTAATATATATATATATATATATATATATATATATATATATATATATATATATATATATATATATATATATATATATATATATATATATATATATATATATATATTAAATATAAAATATATATTTGTTTGTTTTTTTAAATGAATAAATTAGAATTACAAATCATTTTACTGCTTTTCATTGACATCTCCAAAGTGGTTTCAATGGTGAAAATGACACAAATCCTCATAAAATATAGTTTGTAGGAGTCTTTAGACTTCTTTTAATTAATTTAAAAACAAAAATATTGATTTAATAGTAATACTGGCAATAATTAATCCAACTCTCCATCAGCATAGGTAACTGTTCTGCAGCTATAAATATGCATTTCTTAAGATTCATGCAAACTACAATCTTTTTGGTGCACTGTCCTCATCTGACACTGATGACCACTAGAGGACGCTGTTACTCGTGAAATGAGACAACAGGCAACAAATGACAACAGATGAATTTTGTGCAAAAATGTTGTAGGGTTTGAGACACAACCTTTGACATCAACAAGTAAAGATATGAGTAGGATATTTTTCTCCTTCTTTAACATATTAAATGCTATCTTAACTATGCATGATTGTATGGTAAGCAAAGCCGACCTGTGACACATTTTCATTAAACACGCAATCAGTTTCTTCCTCCCTCTTGTTTTAATGCATTTCTAGATTCATAATATGAATGTAGATATCTGTTAAACTTGTGTGTGCAGTCTGGGTCAGGAAATGGAAGTGTCATTGTGTCTTGGTCAGTTTTTTCACAGTTCTCAGCACAGGGAAAGAGAGTTCAGCAGGAGTGAGCGATACGCCTCTTTGCACAGATTCCCACAGATAAAACGCTCTGTTCTTGGCAGGAACTGAAAGCACTCACCTTGCACATATTTCTAGGGTTTTAAGTTTATGTTGGGTGAATTAGTAATGACTTGCAGTCACGTCAACAACACCAAACCTCAGCAAGATGCAAGATTGAGCAAGGAACTATGGTAGACGCTTAGAAAGACACAAAGTCTGAGTTTTATTGCACTTGTTGTGAATAAATGAAACATTAATGACTATCATGAGGCTTCAAACTGCACACAAATCTCAAATCCAATCTTTAGGACAGACTCTTGTCACTGTCATTTTGTGAGTAATGAAATCAGATCCATTTGTTCAGACAAATGAGATGCAGAACTCAAGCATCAGACATGGATATGGACAATGGATATTGTATGTTTACACATTCCTACATATGATGTGTGTGAAACGTTTCCAAGTTTTGCTGTTCAGACTACAAATAAGTCAACATCAACAACATTTGTTTCTATAGCACAAGTTGACCACTGTGCTTTACAGAGTCAGAGATCAAAATATCAATACACACACAACAGCATCAAACACATCAACACAGATTTAAGATTTATCAGATTGTTTCTCAAGGAGAAGGCATTTCCTGCTGTTTTATTATGAATCTATTGTGAACTCATGAAAAAGACTAAATATATTACAGTTCCTTTGTGCTGATGGGAAATACAATTCTTATCTTGTGTGGTTTAGTCACTGTGAATCATTTTGCAAGTAACTGTCAGAGCAAAGTCCAACTGAAGACACACAAACACACACACACACACACACACACACACACACACACACACACACACACACACACACACACACACACACACACACACACACACACACACACACACACACACACACACACACACACACACACACAGAGTTCAGTTTGTGCTTCCTGCATGTGTCTCCAGTCTTGTGAAACTGTTTTGAACATTATAGACCTGGTGTTTGCATGTGTGAAACTCAGTATCATAATGCTGGAGCATTCTGGGTGGTTGTCAGGGTGTTGCTATGTGGTTGCTAAGGTGTTCTGAGTGGTTTTTAATGTGTTGCTGTGTAGTTGCTAGGGTGTTCTAGGTAGTTGCTAAGGTATTCTAAGATGTTATTATTCTGGGTGGTTGCCATGTGGTTTCCAAGTAGGGTGTTCTGAGTGCTTCTTACTGTGTTGCTATGGTATTCTAAGTGGTTACCAGGGTGTTGCTATGTGGTATCTAAGGTGTTTTTTTTTTGTGGTTGTTGGCATGTTGCTAGGGTGTGCTGCTTATTGATGTCTTGCTATGTGGAAAATAGGATTTTCTGGGTGGTTGTCAGGGTGTTGCTATGTGGTTTCCAGTGTGTTCTTTGTGGTTGTTAGTGTGTTGCTATGTGACTGCCAGGCCTTTGTTATGTGGTTGTTAAGGTGTCCTGAATAGTTCCGTGTTGCTATGTGATTGCCAGGGTGTTCTGGGTATTTGCCACTTGCCATGTAGTTGCTAAAGTGTAGTTGCCATGTTGTTTCTAAAGTCCAGCTGCCACGTGGTTGCTAAAGTGTTCTGATTGGTTGTTGGTGTGTTGTTAGGGTGTTCTATGTGGTTACCAGGGCGTTGCTACTGTATGTGGTTTCTAAGGTGTTCTTTGTGGTTGTTAGTGTGTTGCTAGTGATCACTGATGTGTTTCTATGCAGTTGCTAGTGTGTTCCCATGTGGTTGCCAGGGCGTTGTCATGTAATAGCTAATGTGCTTTTAATGGTTGTTAGTGTGTTGCTGTGTAGTCGGTCGGTACAAAAGTTTTACAAGTGGTCACTGATGTGTTTTTATGCAGTTGCCAGGGTGTTCTGGGTGGTTGCCAGGGCGTTGCTACTGTATGTGGTTTCTAAGGTGTTATTTGTGGTTGTTAGTGTGTTGCTATGTGGTTACCAGGGCACTGTCATGTGATTGCTAAGGTGTTCTGAATGGTTGTCAGTGTGTTGCTAGGTGAGAAAAGTGGTCACTGGTGTATTTCTATGTGGTTTCCAGTGTGTTCTTTGTGGTTGTTAGTGTGTTGCTATGTGATTGCCAGGCCTTTGTTATGTGGTTGTTAAGGTGTTCTGAATAGTTCTGTGTTGCTATGTGATTGCCAGGGTGTTCTGGGTATTTGCCACTTGCCATGTTGTTTCTAAAGTGCAGTTGCCACGTGGTTGCTAAAGTGTTCTGATTGGTTGTTGGTGTGTTGCTATGTGGTTGCTAGGGTGTTCTGGGTGGTTACCAGGGCGTTGCTACTGTGTGTGGTTTCTAAGGTGTTCTTTGTGGTTTCTCATGTGTTGCTATGTGAGTGCCAGGCCTTTGTTATGTGGTTGTTAAGGTTGCTAAAGAGTAGTTGCCATGTGATTGCTAGGGTTTTTTTTAGGATGGTTGCCAGGGCGTTGCTACTGTATGTGGTTTCTTATGTGTTCTTTGTGGTTGTTAGTTTGTTGCTGTGTGGTTGCCAGGGTGTTGTCCTGTGATTGCTAAGGTGTTCTGAATGAATGTTGGTCTGTTGTTGTCTAGTCGCTAGGTGCGAAGGTGTTACGAGTGTTCACTGGTGTGTTTCTATGCAGTTGCTAGGATGTTTTGGGTGGTTGCCAGGGCATTGCTACTGTATGTGGTTTCTAAGGTGTTATTTGTGGTTGTTAGTGTGTTGCTAGTGGTCACTGATGTGTTTCTATGCAGTTGCTAGTGTGTTGCCATGTGGTTGCCAGGGCGTTGTCATGTAATAGCTAATGTGCTTTTAATGGTTGTTAGTGTGTTGCTGTGTAGTCGGTCGGTACAAAAGTTTTACAAGTTGTCACTGATGTGTTTTTATGCAGTTGCCAGGGTGTTCTGGGTGGTTGCCAGGGCATTTCTATTGTATGTGGTTTCTAAGGTGTTATTTGTGGTTGTTAGTGTGTTGCTATGTGGTTACCATGGCACTGTCATGTGATTGCTAAGGGGTTCTGAATGGTTGTTAGTGTGTTGCTGTGTAGTTGCTAGGTGAGAAGAATGGTCACTGGTGTGTTTCTATGCGGTTGCTAGGGTGTTGTGGGTGTGAAGGGCAGAAATGCTGTCAGACTCCAGGCAGCTGAGGAAGGTTTGGTAATTTGTACTGGTTTCTCACACTTTCCCAGGGTTCAGCTTGCTGTCTGGACCTCTTAAGACATGACAAAAGCCAGGTCAACAAAGCCTAATTTATTAGAGGGGGACACAATAGCTGCTCTCAGGGAGAGGGGCAGTACAGAGGGGAGGATCCTGCATCTGTGTGTGTGAGAGAAAGAGACGCGGCCTAATAATAATAATGAAACAATAGACAAACCCAAGTGTTTCTCTTGAGTGACTCGTCCGTTTTTTTGTTGTTGTTTTCTTCTTCTTCTTCTTTCAGATTTCAACTGGGCAGCAGTATTCTTACTAGAGTAAACGTCACAAAACTGAATCATGTTTTACCCTGAGATTAAAAGAAAGAAATTAGATTTTGCTTAAAGGATATTTTTAAGATTTTAAGACCTTCCATTCATGTTTTTGTTGAGTTTAGAATAAATAAGTGCATGTTTCAGCCATTTTGTCTCGTTTGTCATCATTAAATTGTATTACAGCAAACAGGCATCAGCCAGTCTCTCTCTCTCTCTGTATTGGCATTAAAGTATTAAAAAACCCTTATCAGTCAGCCATTAATTATTTTCATAACAATAAAGCACATTTCCCCCCCACAAATTCTCATTACTATAATGCAAAACAATTTAATTCTCATTACTATAATGTGAAAAAATATGATATATTATTCATAATTCAAATTATTTCTACATCATAGTATTGTTTTATGTACTGACTTTCATTTATACTAGTGCTGTCAAATCAATTAATCGCAATTAATCACATCTAACAAAAATAGTTTATATATATATATATATGTGTGTGTGTGTGTGTGTGTTTATATGTAGGTCTGGGGCGGGGGAACTGCATTAAATGTGTTAATTATTTTAAAGCATTATTTTTCACCGTAATTAAGTAACCTAATTATCATGTTAACGTTACATGCACAGCCCTAATAAATAAATATATATATATATATATATATTAGATGTGATTAATTGCAATTAATTGACAATTAATTTGACAGCTCTAATTTATACTGATTTAAATGTTTTTGTAATACTAAATAATTGTATTGCAGAGGATCTAATGGAAATTACAAAAAACAAACAAACTTAAATGTCATGAAAAAAATGAACTGACCAAAAATAGGTTTCATGTTATTTATGCAAAATATATATTTATTATTATTATTATTATTATTATTATTATTATTTTGATTTAAGGGTGAAAAGGTTTTGGTTAGATTCACTAAGGTTTCTATCAAGTAAATTACTGTTTATTTGTGATGATTTAGTGCTTATTGTGACCCTTCCACTGTTTAATTAATTTGACTCTATAAAAAATAATCCCTCCTGCTGCTTAAAAAAATATTATAGCATTGTAAATGAATGAATTATGTGTCTCCTGCATTGCATTTTCAAATTGGATGATTTACGTGATTAATTGAGCTCTTGGTACAAATGCAGGAAAAGCCAGAGTCCTTTAAAATGATGCCACCCGCTTCCACTTTAATTACACGGTGTCACGCGGTGCTTGATTTTTCAAACAGACCTTGGCTTTTGTCTTCCGTCTCCCTCTTTACTTTTTTCCAGCCGTCTGTTGTCCAGGAGATGGATGGTTTCTGAGGAGCATACATTATGGGGAAGCCTGCCACCATTGTGATTATGGCTCTAATGGCCTGTTTTTGATCAAATAACACCAAAGGCATCTCATTCGCACGTCTCTCGCTTTCTCATGCTGATGCATGAAGGAGGAAAAGGTTAGCGCTGACCTGACACAGCTAATTAAAAGGGACAACGTTCTGCATTAATATGACAAGACACAAACTGACAGTTGGCATGGAAATGTGCATACCAGATGCTGTGTGCACACCACCAGACATGTGCCGTTTTCTCACGTCCTTTGTTAAGACAACATGGTGTTTGCATACAAAACTGCATGACAGATTTGCATGATTAACCTAGAACTAGATGATTTGATTTTACATTTTACGAAGAAAAAGAGTGGTGCATACCATGCAAAAGTCACCTGCTTGATGATAGGGTGTTGTAATAATTTTCATAAAATACATCAGTAATACTCCCTTGTGATTTTGATTTGAAAAAATTGATTGTCGAGGACATTAAACGTCATCACGCAGAACTGGTAAACTCGTCGTTGTGTTTGTAGTCACGCTCTTCCAAACTATTCTAACTCAAACTTTTAATGAAAATGTTTTTAAATAAAAACCGATAAGCTTAATGGTTGTGACTTTGAAGCCATGCGACCGTGGTGTAGTTCATTTATAGCCTATGTTTAGCCTTTTACTTCTGGTGATCGTATTTAGGCTTGTGTTCATTTGGGAAGATTGTCATTATGAAGAAAAATGCATAAGAATCACAAACTTTTGTTGGTCACAGAGCTTATTTTCTGCAATAATCCAAAAGCTAATGGAAAAATCCTGTTGGGTTTTTGTCGAGGGAACTTCTGGGTTGGCCTACAAAAATACATCATCGCTGCAGTGCTCCCCAAAGCTAATAGAAAGCCTAAAAGGGCACATATATGCTTCACAAAATGTGATTTTTAGGCACATTTGTGGCTTAAGGCCTCTAAAGCACTTCTGAGGCTTTAGAAAGAGCTAATCAGAATGTTGAAACATCAGAAACATCATTCAAAGTAAGTTTTCCATTCACATCTGTTTCATTTGGTCGAGCTAAACTCATTATTATTTCTTAACAATAGTGCTTCTCTTTCCTTTTGTTCTGTTCTCGTGCTCTGCCGTCTCCAGCATGGCCTTCATCTGTGAGCATGCCCCAATTAACAGAGCCAAAACAAGCAGGACCATTAAGACGGCCGCCCACTGGAAGGAACCAAGAGGCTGCTGGTTAATACAAGTCCTGTGATCCTGCACTCATTCATCTTGTCAAATCAACACTGCTCTCGCTGTTCGCTGGATGATATGTGTTTCCTTAATGGAACGTTCCTTAATGTTGCCTGACAAAAAGCCGGGGATTTTCCAGGGTCATATGATAACACTTGATTCTTGCAATGCCCAGATTGTTCTCCTCATTTAACAAGTCGTTTGGTCTCAACAACATTCAGTTTTCTGTTTGAGTGTGTTGGCTTTTCAAGACAAAACATAATCAAAATGAAATCAACACTGGTTGATTTGAAATAAAATCCCTAAAATGGATTCTGTCCTGGATGATTTATTTAGAAATATCAATGCATCCATCATGGTTAAAGTGGATATATGTAAGAATCCTAGACTAAGATGCATGTTTGAGCTGTCTCAAATGAAAACATATCTTCAGTTAGGTCAGTAGTTAGTTTTGTCTCAAGATGCACACCAGTAATGTTTTTTTACTTTTTTACTTTTTTATTTTTGGGTTTAGTTTGTGATAATGGTCAGCTGACTGTACATTTTCTCACAAATTAGCACAGTTATTAGGGATCACAGAACTCAACATCTCTTTTCTGTCAGTATTAGTATCTCTGGTCACAATGTTTTCAGTAATATAAATGAGTTTTCTCCATCAGATAATAAAAACCTAACTCAAATGCTCTTTTAATGCTCATCCTGCTTTGATGCCCAATCATAATGTTCTTGCTTTCATTCGTTTTCGAATGCATGAATTATTAATATGCATATGTAAATTGTGCAGTGAAATAAAAGGGTATTTTTAATTTATAAATACAAACACAAAACCACCATTGAGAGATGAATCGTTTGAATATTTGAATACATTATCCATGTCAGCAAGCAGCTGAATAGTCACCCATCTAAATGATACGCATCGTACAATCTGACAGTAATTAATTCCTGCCACTGTCAGATTCATCTGCAATAATAGAGCAATTACTCTATTTAAGAGAACATTTACCAGAGAGACAAAGCCACAGTTACTCTGTCTTTAATTTAATGCAGGTTAATAGTGCAATAGCAAACAAATGGCACAATTGTGGGTTTCTTAATTTTTTTTTATTTTTATTTTTTTTTGTGCAAAATTGTGTAATGTGTAAAAAAAAAACATGTTTAAGAGGAGTATATAGGTCATTTCTACTGGATGTGGGTCATTGACGAATAAGGTTTTAAAAGTGTAAAAAGAAAAACATAATGGAGAAATAATTAATTTTGTAGATTTATTAAGTGTTAACAATGAAATAATGTGAAAAAATTATAACATTTTCCATGTTTTATAGCGGTTGCACCGAATGACCTGATGTTTCGTGACATGCTTATGAGCATGAAAACATGAATTTTTCAAACAGTTAAAAGAGAGTTAGTTACTTTGCTTCACAACACTGTGGTCCTTTGCAGGTGTCTGAATGATGTCACATGATACTGACCACATGACTTGATCCAAAATGGTCCCTTTATTTTGGTTACTCCCAATGACATCAATGAAATTCATTTTTCCTGACATTTTTTCTCATAACAAAGCAATGACTTCTACACAAAATTTTAACACTATTTTGCACTATGTTGATATATGATGTTATAAAATCATGCCAGAATTAAAAATATATACATTTATTACATTGTAAGGTATTTTAATCACAAATGAAATGGCTGTATTGGCCTTTGGACGGTTAAACCGAATTTAACACTTTAAAATACCTTTATATGTTGCAAAATATAATTAAAACCTTTTGGATTCAGTAAAAGAGATCTAATTGTACTACCTTACATACTTTGGATGTCATATCTTTGTTTTTTATTATAATTAAGGCCTTTGGACAAAAAAAAAAAAAAGACCTGTCACGTCATTGACCCATGTACTGTATTTGTCTCCAGATCTTTTTTCTTTTTCCAATCCAAATGATTCAAACAAAACCTGTTTTCTTGCATGGGAAAATGTAAAGGTTATTTTTGCATCATCTTAACTTGTATAAACCAATATCATCATCCTCCAGGAAGTGACATCATTTTGGTGGGAAAACACAGCTCAAACATTACTAATATTCTCAATGGATTTGATGAAATCTGTGATGTTAGTTGGTTTGTGTCACTGTAAAACATTCCAGCCCATTTGATCAAACTTAAATTTACAGGTTTGGAAGAACAAGAATGATTCATTTGTTTTTCTTCAACCTTTCCTTTTGTCCTCTTCCTTCTTTTTGTGCTGGATTGTTATTGTTTTTGCTGAAAAAAGGCAGAAGATTACTCTCTGCATTCCCTTGATGTGTCTACAGAAAATCAATAACTCTGGCTGCATGGGCTCTGGTGGGAAACGATGACAACTACTCAGGACGCGCCGCGGACTAATGTGGAAAAATAGGAATTAAAACAAAATAGCTACATTAATTTGTTTTCCATCAGCCTCTGGAGAGATAGTGTGCAGCGTTCCTCTCAGTCTCATTATACTTTCTAATCAAGACTCTTTTAAAAATCCTTTTTAAGGCGACAGGCAGATTTGCCCTTCCCCCAGTTGCGCTGCTGCGCCTTGCCGTCATTGTGCTTCTGCTTATTACTTTACAAATGACCGAGGTGAGGCTGACATTTTCACTGCATGCAGAAAAGCTCGGTATGTAAGGCCTCTGCGGTAATGAATTTGCTTTGAGCTCTCGCTTCCCCCTCTGCTTTCCCAATCAAGATTCCCCAATACAATTAAAATCACAGCATCTCGCTGCTGTCCCTGACGCCACTCCAAAAGCTGAGCGCAAACCAACAACCTCAGTGAAAAGAATACGAAGGCAAAATCAATGAGCTCGCTGGAAACCTGCTTTATATTCTGCAAGCTGAATAAGGATTTTTTCTTCACATCTTTAATTCAGGAGTGACTTTGTCAGTAAATTGGTCTCTTACTGTTAACAGGAGCGAGGTGTAAAATCACAGGCCATGTGGAAAAAAAAACATTGTATCAATATTTTAACAGTTAACTTGGTAATTTTCACCTTCTCATAAAAATATATATATATCGACCAATATTACACATCATTTGTTCTGGTAAAAAAAAAAAAAAAAACAGTCTAAATATATATAGGCTTGTACTCACGAATGATCCTTTTTCACTACAACACTAGATTAAAAACAACACAATTTTGGTTGTTTTCAACCCAAGGGCTGGGTAAATATAGCACAGAACACATGTTGGGTTCATTTTACCCAGCAAATTGGGTTGTTTATTTAATCCAGCATAATGGGTTGATTAATTTTTACTATTATACTAGCTTTTTTCTCCTTTTTTCTTTTTTTACTTCATACATGAATTAATGTTTACGGATTAACTTAAATCCTCTAAACTTTTTTAAATACTCCACACAACCACTGGTTTGCATGATAATTCCTTTATTTTCAATCATATTTTATAGTAAAGCATATTTTATATAGTTTTTTAAAATATTGCCTTGTTTAACAAATATTACAAGTAAAAATTAAACATAAATCTCTGTTGTGCTGTTTCCACCATGACAGCACTGGATCTTGTGCCGGAGATGACTCGCATTCGACGGGGAAACTGCTAACTTCAGACCGCCACCTGCGTTTCACTCATAGCCAAAGCATGCTGTGACTGACTCCAAAAACGACACAAACACTGAGTTACGTCTGAGCCAGGATCGGGGTAACACAAAAACGACCCAAACACTGTGTTGTTACGTCTGAGCCAGGATCTGGGCAACACAAAAACGACCCAAACACTGGGTTATTACGTCTGAGCCAGGATCTGGGTAACACAAAAACGACCCAAACACTGGGTTGTTACGTCTGACCCAGGATCTGGGTAACACAAAAATGACCCAAACACTGTGTTGTTACGTCTGAGCCAGGATCTGGGCAACACAAAAACGACCCAAACACTGGGTTGTTAGGTCTGAGCCAAGATCTGGGTAACACAAAAACGACTCAAACACTGGGTTGTTACGTCTGAGCCAGGATCTGGGTTACACAAAAACGACCCAAACACTGGGTTGTTAGGTCTGAGCCAAGATCTGGGTAACACAAAAACGACCCAAACACTGTGTTGTTACGTCTGAGCCAGGATCTGGGTAACACAAAAACGACCCAAACACTGGGTTGTTAGGTCTGAGCCAAGATCTGGGTAACACAAAAACGACCCAAACACTGGGTTGTTACGTCTGAGCCAGGATCTGGGTAACACAAAAATGACCCAAACACTGGGTTGTTACGTCTGACCCAGGATCTGGGTGACACAAAAATGACCCAAACACTGGGTTGTTAGGTCTGAGCCAAGATCTGGGTAACACAAAAACGACCCAAACTCTGGGTTGTTACGTCTGACCCAGGATCTGGGTGACACAAAAATGACCCAAACACTGGGTTGTTAGGTCTGAGCCAAGATCTGGGTAACACAAAAACGACCCAAACTCTGGGTTGTTAGGTCTGAGCCAAGATCTGGGTAACACAAAAACGACCCAAACTCTGGGTTGTTACGTCTGACCCAGGATCTGGGTAACACAAAAATGACCCAAACACTGGGTTGTTACGTCTGAGCCAGGATCTGGGTAACACAAAAACGACCCAAACACTGGGTTGTTATGTCTGAGCCAGGATCTGGGTAACACAAAAAAACTACCCAAACACTGGGTTGTTACGTCTGAGCCAGGATCTGGGTAACACAAAAAAAAAAACTACCTAAAACACTGGGTTGTTACGTCTGACCCAAGATCTGGGTAACACAAAAACGACCCAAACACTGGGTTGTTACGTCTGAGCCAGGATCTGGGTTACACAAAAACAACCCAAACACTGGGTTGTTACGTCTGAGCCAGGATCTAGGTAACACAAAAAAAACTACCCAAACACTGGGTTGTTACGTCTGAGCCAGGATCTGGGCAACACAAAAACGACCCAAACACTGGGTTGTTACGTCTGAGCCAGGATCTGGGTAACACAAAAAACAACCCAAACACTGGGTTATTACGTTTGAGCCAGGATCTGGGTAACACAAAAAACGACCCAAACACTGGGTTGTTAGGTCTGAGCCAAGATCTGGGTAACACAAAAACGACCTAAACACTGGGTTGTTACGTCTGAGCCAGGATCTGGGTAACACAAAAAAAACTACCCAAACACTGGGTTGTTACGTCTGAGCCAGGCTCTGGGTAACACAAAAACGACCCAAACACTGGGTTGTTATGTCTGAGCCAGGATCTGGGTAACACAAAAACGACCCAAACACTGGGTTGTTACTTCTGAGCCAGGATCAGGGTAACACAAAAACGACCCAAACACTGGGTTGTTACATCTGAGCCAGGATCTGGGTAACACAAAAAACTACCCAAACACTGGGTTGTTACGTCTGACCCAGGATCTGGGTAACACAAAAACAACCCAAACTCTGGGTTGTTACGTCTGACCCAGGATCTGGGTAACACAAAAACGACCCAAACACTGGGTTGTTACATCTGAGCCAGGATCTGGGTAACACAAAAACGACCCAAACACTGAGTTGTTACATCTGAGCCAGGATCTGGGTAACACAAAAACGACCCAAACACTGGGTTGTTACGTCTGAGCTAAGATCTGGGTAACACAAAAACGACCCAAACACTGGGTTGTTACGTCTGATCCAAGATCTGGGTAACACAGAAATTACCCAAACACTGGGTTGTTACGTCTGAGCCAGGATCTGGGTAACACAAAAAAAAAAACTACCTAAAACACTGGGTTGTTACATCTGAGCCAGGATCTGGGTAACACAAAAACGACCCAAACTCTGGGATGTTACGTCTGATCCAAGATCTGGGTAACACAAAAACGACCCAAACACTGGGTTGTTACGTCTGAGCCAGGATCTGGGTTACACAAAAACGACCGAAACACTGGGTTGTTACGTCTGAGCCAGGATCTGGGTAACACAAAAAAAAACTACCCAAACACTGGGTTGTTACGTCTGAGCCAGGATCTGGGCAACACAAAAACGACCCAAACACTGGGTTGTTACGTCTGAGCCAGGATCTGGGTAACACAAAAAACAACCCAAACACTGGGTTATTATGTTTGAGCCAGGATCTGGGTAACACAAAAAACGACCCAAACACTGGGTTGTTACGTCTGAGCCAGGATCTGGGTAACACAAAAACGACCCAAACACTGGGTTGTTACATCTGAGTCAGGATCTGGGTAACACAAAAAAACTACCCAAACACTTGGTTGTTACGTCTGAGCCAGGATCTGGGTAACACAAAAAAAAACTACCCAAACGCTGGGTTGTTACGTCTGAGCCAGGATCTGGGTAACACAAAAACGACCCAAACACTGGGTTGTTACGTCTGATCCAGGATCTGGGTTACACAAAAAAACTACCCAAACACTGGGTTGTTACGTCTGAGCCAGGCTCTGGGTAACACAAAAACGACCCAAACACTGGGTTGTTATGTCTGAGCCAGGATCTGGGTAACACAAAAACGACCCAAACACTGGGTTGTTACATCTGAGCCAGGATCTGGGTAACACAAAAAAACTACCCAAACACTGGGTTGTTACGTCTGAGCCAGGATCTGGGTAACACAAAAAAACTACCCAAACACTGGGTTGTTACGTCTGAGCCAGGATCTGGGTAACACAAAAAAAAACTACCCAAACACTGGGTTGAAACTACGCAAACACTGAGTTGTTACGTCTGAGCCAGGATCTGGGTAACACAAAAAACTATCCAAACACTGGGTTGTTACATCTGTGCCAGGATCTGGGTAACACAAAAACGACCCAAACACTGGGTTGTTACGTCTGATCCAAGATCTGGGTAACACAAAAACGACCCAAACTCTGGGATGTTACGTCTGATCCAAGATCTGGGTAACACAAAAACGACCCAAACACGGGGTAGTTACGTCTGAGCCAGGATCTGGGTAACACAAAAAAAACTACCCAAACACTGGGTTGTTACGTCTGAGCCAAGATCTGGGTAACACAAAAACGACCCAAACACTGGGTAGTTACGTCTGAGCCAGGATCTGGGTAACACAAAAAAAACTACCCAAACACTGGGTTGTTACGTCTGAGCCAAGATCTGGGTAACACAAAAACGACCCAAACACTGGGTTGTTAGGTCTGAGCCAAGATCTGGGTAACACAAAAACGACCCAAACACTGGGTTGTTACGTCTGAGCCAGGATCTGGGTAACACAAAAACGACTCAAACACTGGGTTGTTACGTCTGAGCCAGGATCTGGGTAACACAAAAACGACCCAAACACTGTGTTGTTACGTCTGAGCCAGGATCTGGGTAACACAAAAACGACCCAAACAATGGGTTGTTAGGTCTGAGCCAAGATCTGGGTAACACAAAAACGACCCAAACACTGGGTTGTTACGTCTGAGCCAGGATCTGGGTAACACAAAAACGACCCAAACACTGGGTTGTTATGTCTGAGCCAGGATCTGGGTAACACAAAAAAACTACCCAAACACTGGGTTGTTACGTCTGAGCCAGGATCTGGGTAACACAAAAAAAAAAACTACCTAAAACACTGGGTTGTTACGTCTGACCCAAGATCTGGGTAACACAAAAACGACCCAAACACTGGGTTGTTACGTCTGAGCCAGGATCTGGGTTACACAAAAACAACCCAAACACTGGGTTGTTACGTCTGAGCCAGGATCTGGGTAACACAAAAAAACTACCCAAACACTGGGTTGTTACGTCTGAGCCAGGATCTGGGCAACACAAAAACGACCCAAACACTGGGTTGTTACGTCTGAGCCAGGATCTGGGTAACACAAAAAACAACCCAAACACTGGGTTATTACGTTTGAGCCAGGATCTGGGTAACACAAAAAACGACCCAAACACTGGGTTGTTAGGTCTGAGCCAAGATCTGGGTAACACAAAAACGACCCAAACACTGGGTTGTTACGTCTGAGCCAGGATCTGGGTAACACAAAAAAAACTACCCAAACACTGGGTTGTTACGTCTGAGCCAGGCTCTGGGTAACACAAAAACGACCCAAACACTGGGTTGTTATGTCTGAGCCAGGATCTGGGTAACACAAAAACGACCCAAACACTGGGTTGTTACTTCTGAGCCAGGATCAGGGTAACACAAAAACGACCCAAACACTGGGTTGTTACATCTGAGCCAGGATCTGGGTAACACAAAAAACTACCCAAACACTGGGTTGTTACGTCTGAGCCAGGATCTGGGTAACACAAAAACGACCCAAACTCTGGGTTGTTACGTCTGACCCAGGATCTGGGTAACACAAAAACGACCCAAACACTGGGTTGTTACGTCTGAGCCAGGATCTGGGTAACACAAAAACGACCCAAACACTGGGTTGTTACGTCTGAGCCAGGATCTGGGTAACACAAAAACGACCCAAACACTGAGTTGTTACATCTGAGCCAGGATCTGGGTAACACAAAAACGACCCAAACACTGGGTTGTTACGTCTGAGCTAAGATCTGGGTAACACAAAAACGACCCAAACACTGGGTTGTTACGTCTGATCCAAGATCTGGGTAACACAAAAACGACCCAAACACTGGGTTGTTACGTCTGAGCCAGGATCTGGGTAACACAAAAAAAAAAACTACCTAAAACACTGGGTTGTTACATCTGAGCCAGGATCTGGGTAACACAAAAACGACCCAAACTCTGGGATGTTACGTCTGATCCAAGATCTGGGTAACACAAAAACGACCCAAACACTGGGTTGTTACGTCTGAGCCAGGATCTGGGTTACACAAAAACGACCGAAACACTGGGTTGTTACGTCTGAGCCAGGATCTGGGTAACACAAAAAAACAACCCAAACACTGGGTTGTTACGTCTGAGCCAGGATCTGGGCAACACAAAAACGACCCAAACACTGGGTTGTTACGTCTGAGCCAGGATCTGGGTAACACAAAAAACAACCCAAACACTGGGTTATTACGTTTGAGCCAGGATCTGGGTAACACAAAAAACGACCCAAACAATGGGTTGTTAGGTCTGAGCCAAGATCTGGGTAACACAAAAACGACCCAAACACTGGGTTGTTACGTCTGAGCCAGGATCTGGGTAACACAAAAACGACCCAAACACTGGGTTGTTATGTCTGAGCCAGGATCTGGGTAACACAAAAAAACTACCCAAACACTGGGTTGTTACGTCTGAGCCAGGATCTGGGCAACACAAAAACGACCCAAACACTGGGTTGTTACGTCTGAGCCAGGATCTGGGTAACACAAAAAACAACCCAAACACTGGGTTATTACGTTTGAGCCAGGATCTGGGTAACACAAAAAACGACCCAAACACTGGGTTGTTAGGTCTGAGCCAAGATCTGGGTAACACAAAAACGACCCAAACACTGGGTTGTTACGTCTGAGCCAGGATCTGGGTAACACAAAAAAAACTACCCAAACATTGGGTTGTTACGTCTGAGCCAGGCTCTGGGTAACACAAAAACGACCCAAACACTGGGTTGTTATGTCTGAGCCAGGATCTGGGTAACACAAAAACGACCCAAACACTGGGTTGTTACTTCTGAGCCAGGATCAGGGTAACACAAAAACGACCCAAACACTGGGTTGTTACATCTGAGCCAGGATCTGGGTAACACAAAAAACTACCCAAACACTGGGTTGTTACGTCTGACCCAGGATCTGGGTAACACAAAAACGACCCAAACTCTGGGTTGTTACGTCTGACCCAGGATCTGGGTAACACAAAAACGACCCAAACACTGGGTTGTTACGTCTGAGCCAGGATCTGGGTAACACAAAAACGACCCAAACACTGGGTTGTTACGTCTGAGCCAGGATCTGGGTAACACAAAAACGACCCAAACACTGGGTTGTTACGTCTGATCCAAGATCTGGGTAACACAAAAACGACCCAAACTCTGGGATGTTACGTCTGATCCAAGATCTGGGTAACACAAAAACGACCCAAACACTGGGTAGTTACGTCTGAGCCAGGATCTGGGTAACACAAAAAAAACTACCCAAACACTGGGTTGTTACATCTGAGCCAAGATCTGGGTAACACAAAAACGATCCAAACACTGGGTAGTTACGTCTGAGCCAGGATCTGGGTAACACAAAAAAAACTACCCAAACACTGGGTTGTTACGTCTGAGCCAAGATCTGGGTAACACAAAAACGACCCAAACACTGGGTTGTTAGGTCTGAGCCAAGATCTGGGTAACACAAAAACGACCCAAACACTGGGTTGTTACGTCTGAGCCAGGATCTGGGTAACACAAAAACGACTCAAACACTGGGTTGTTACGTCTGAGCCAGGATCTGGGTAACACAAAAACGACCCAAACACTGTGTTGTTACGTCTGAGCCAGGATCTGGGTAACACAAAAACGACCCAAACAATGGGTTGTTAGGTCTGAGCCAAGATCTGGGTAACACAAAAACGACCCAAACACTGGGTTGTTACGTCTGAGCCAGGATCTGGGTAACACAAAAACGACCCAAACACTGGGTTGTTATGTCTGAGCCAGGATCTGGGTAACACAAAAAAACTACCCAAACACTGGGTTGTTACGTCTGAGCCAGGATCTGGGTAACACAAAAAAAAAAACTACCTAAAACACTGGGTTGTTACGTCTGACCCAAGATCTGGGTAACACAAAAACGACCCAAACACTGGGTTGTTACGTCTGAGCCAGGATCTGGGTTACACAAAAACAACCCAAACACTGGGTTGTTACGTCTGAGCCAGGATCTGGGTAACACAAAAAAAACTACCCAAACACTGGGTTGTTACGTCTGAGCCAGGATCTGGGCAACACAAAAACGACCCAAACACTGGGTTGATTACGTCTGAGCCAGGATCTGGGTAACACAAAAAACAACCCAAACACTGGGTTATTACGTTTGAGCCAGGATCTGGGTAACACAAAAAACGACCCAAACACTGGGTTGTTAGGTCTGAGCCAAGATCTGGGTAACACAAAAACGACCCAAACACTGGGTTGTTACGTCTGAGCCAGGATCTGGGTAACACAAAAAAACTACCCAAACACTGGGTTGTTACGTCTGAGCCAGGCTCTGGGTAACACAAAAACGACCCAAACACTGGGTTGTTATGTCTGAGCCAGGATCTGGGTAACACAAAAACGACCCAAACACTGGGTTGTTACTTCTGAGCCAGGATCAGGGTAACACAAAAACGACCCAAACACTGGGTTGTTACATCTGAGCCAGGATCTGGGTAACACAAAAAACTACCCAAACACTGGGTTGTTACGTCTGAGCCAGGATCTGGGTAACACAAAAACGACCCAAACTCTGGGTTGTTACGTCTGACCCAGGATCTGGGTAACACAAAAACGACCCAAACACTGGGTTGTTACGTCTGAGCCAGGATCTGGGTAACACAAAAACGACCCAAACACTGGGTTGTTACGTCTGAGCCAGGATCTGGGTAACACAAAAACGACCCAAACACTGAGTTGTTACATCTGAGCCAGGATCTGGGTAACACAAAAACGACCCAAACACTGGGTTGTTACGTCTGAGCTAAGATCTGGGTAACACAAAAACGACCCAAACACTGGGTTGTTACGTCTGATCCAAGATCTGGGTAACACAAAAACGACCCAAACACTGGGTTGTTACGTCTGAGCCAGGATCTGGGTAACACAAAAAAAAAAACTACCTAAAACACTGGGTTGTTACATCTGAGCCAGGATCTGGGTAACACAAAAACGACCCAAACTCTGGGATGTTACGTCTGATCCAAGATCTGGGTAACACAAAAACGACCCAAACACTGGGTTGTTACGTCTGAGCCAGGATCTGGGTTACACAAAAACGACCGAAACACTGGGTTGTTACGTCTGAGCCAGGATCTGGGTAACACAAAAAAAACTACCCAAACACTGGGTTGTTACGTCTGAGCCAGGATCTGGGCAACACAAAAACGACCCAAACACTGGGTTGTTACGTCTGAGCCAGGATCTGGGTAACACAAAAAACAACCCAAACACTGGGTTATTACGTTTGAGCCAAGATCTGGGTAACACAAAAAACGACCCAAACAATGGGTTGTTAGGTCTGAGCCAAGATCTGGGTAACACAAAAACGACCCAAACACTGGGTTGTTACGTCTGAGCCAGGATCTGGGTAACACAAAAACGACCCAAACACTGGGTTGTTATGTCTGAGCCAGGATCTGGGTAACACAAAAAAACTACCCAAACACTGGGTTGTTACGTCTGAGCCAGGATCTGGGCAACACAAAAACGACCCAAACACTGGGTTGTTACGTCTGAGCCAGGATCTGGGTAACACAAAAAACAACCCAAACACTGGGTTATTACGTTTGAGCCAGGATCTGGGTAACACAAAAAACGACCCAAACACTGGGTTGTTAGGTCTGAGCCAAGATCTGGGTAACACAAAAACGACCCAAACACTGGGTTGTTACGTCTGAGCCAGGATCTGGGTAACACAAAAAAAACTACCCAAACACTGGGTTGTTACGTCTGAGCCAGGCTCTGGGTAACACAAAAACGACCCAAACACTGGGTTGTTATGTCTGAGCCAGGATCTGGGTAACACAAAAACGACCCAAACACTGGGTTGTTACTTCTGAGCCAGGATCAGGGTAACACAAAAACGACCCAAACACTGGGTTGTTACATCTGAGCCAGGATCTGGGTAACACAAAAAACTACCCAAACACTGGGTTGTTACGTCTGACCCAGGATCTGGGTAACACAAAAACGACCCAAACTCTGGGTTGTTACGTCTGACCCAGGATCTGGGTAACACAAAAACGACCCAAACACTGGGTTGTTACGTCTGAGCCAGGATCTGGGTAACACAAAAACGACCCAAACACTGGGTTGTTACGTCTGAGCCAGGATCTGGGTAACACAAAAACGACCCAAACACTGAGTTGTTACATCTGAGCCAGGATCTGGGTAACACAAAAACGACCCAAACACTGGGTTGTTACGTCTGAGCTAAGATCTGGGTAACACAAAAACGACCCAAACACTGGGTTGTTACGTCTGATCCAAGATCTGGGTAACACAAAAACGACCCAAACACTGGGTTGTTACGTCTGAGCCAGGATCTGGGTAACACAAAAAAAAAAACTACCTAAAACACTGGGTTGTTACATCTGAGCCAGGATCTGGGTAACACAAAAACGACCCAAACTCTGGGATGTTACGTCTGATCCAAGATCTGGGTAACACAAAAACGACCCAAACACTGGGTTGTTACGTCTGAGCCAGGATCTGGGTTACACAAAAACGACCGAAACACTGGGTTGTTACGTCTGAGCCAGGATCTGGGTAACACAAAAAAAACTACCCAAACACTGGGTTGTTACGTCTGAGCCAGGATCTGGGCAACACAAAAACGACCCAAACACTGGGTTGTTACGTCTGAGCCAGGATCTGGGTAACACAAAAAACAACCCAAACACTGGGTTATTACGTTTGAGCCAGGATCTGGGTAACACAAAAAACGACCCAAACACTGGGTTGTTACGTCTGAGCCAGGATCTGGGTAACACAAAAACGACCCAAACACTGAAAAAACTTGGGTAGAAAAAATAACCTAAGATAAGTTTTTTTAGAGTGCAAGCAATGGCAATTCTTTATTGAAAATCAGCTTTAAAGCAGCCTAAGATGATTAGCTGATGATCCCAGCATGGCCAAACTGGTTTTTAGAGGGATTTTTGGGCACTTGTCAGCTGCTCAGGCTGGTTTAAGTCAGGTGTTCTCACTGCTTCATGGGATTCATCCGGATTTTTCTTTTCCTTTCATTCCTCCACCCCCTCTAAAATACACATGTGAACTTAAGCCTGTTGCAATTTTTTTTTCTCAAACTGAAATCTCTCTGCCTCAGACAAGCAAACAAAATTGATATAAGTGGTGGCCTGTGCCAGCTGAAGTGGACTAAACTTAAATAAAGAACATGTCCTCTCCATTTAAATGCATTATTTTAATGTAAGGAATAAAATAAAGATTATGCTATTATTTATTCACTCTCATGTTGACTTATTATTTATATATATATATATATATATATATATATATATATATATATATATATATATATATATATATATTTTTTTTTTTTTTTTTTTTTTTTTTCGTATACATTTCTTTGTGACACGTTTATCAAGCTCCAAAAAGCAAAAATAAATAAATGAATAATCTTTAAAAAATTCTTCAAAAAAAAAAAAAAAAAAAAAATGCATGACAAAGAAGTGTTTCTTGATCGGTTATTAGATGCTGCAATAGTATTATAAGTCTGTTAAATGTTAATGAATAAGCGAATCAAGGGTTTACAAACTGATGATGATCATAATGATTATTTTTTTGCCATTTTTTTGCCAAAAAGAACCAAATAGCCAATCCTAAAATAGAGAGACACAATTAAATTCTGCCTCCTCAGATAAACCAGCCTGTTAAACTGAAAGATGTTGTGATCGTAGCGGTGTCATGTAAGTGAAAATGAAACAAATGTAAAAGAATAAGAGCTTTTGGTGACGTCACGCCGCTTCCTTCAAGTGCAATCGAGCTGAACCTTCACTCCGCCGCTGAAGATTCACACGCGCTCTCAAGTCACACAGGCAGCACTTCTACATACAGCTCCTCACACCGCTGTCGGACTCTAAGAAACCGGTCGGAAATTATCTGTATCCACATTATCTGTGTCCTGGATCATTTATATTAAAGTGAAAGCAAAAGGTGAGTGAATTATTTCATTAATCTGGCGGAGATCGCGCGTCCTTCGGTAACGCTGCGCGCACCCGTGTGTTGGTTTGTGTATAGTTGCTGTCGTTTGCGCACTGAAGCAGATTGATAAGTCACAAACTCAACAAAAGATGCGTTATTAATCATAATATGTTGTTAAAGTAATCGGTTATCACATTTTTAAGAAGTGTATGAAACCTGTCAAAATAATTACATTTTAAATCTTAAATCTAGTTAGTTGTCAAATGCTCCGAGTTCCTTTGTGTACACTAGTATCATCTTGTTAATGGGTAGTTTACATGTCAATGAGGTTTTTCTCATTCAAAGCCAATTTTTTTTTATGTTAAAACCACATATTTTATGAGGGAAAGTGTATATAGCCTAGTGTATATCACCGTTTTCCTTTTTAACTAGTTTTCCTTTACACTAGTTCATTTCAGTGTACGACAGATGGATTTTTAAGTACAAATATTGTCTGTTAAATAAAAGGAGCTTATAATAAAACAGTCTAAATATGGTTAAGATTAATTTCTCTGATGTCAACTGCAGTTAGAGGAGAGAAACGTGAAACTGTGTCATTTTTCAGAGTGTTCAGTCAGAAAATGTTTTTATTTAATATGTTGATCTTTGGTCTGATCTGTTTTCTGTGGACATTCAGGATTAGCCTTTATCATTCTAGACAAGTCATTGCAATACATATGGTTTCAAAGCAGCTTTACAGAAAAATAGTATCATGGTAGGAGACGTTTGATGTTCCAGATGTTGATCTGGGTGTGATGTTACAGCCTTCATGAATGATTTATAACAATAATCCTACAATATGACTATCCTCTTTAAATGTAATTTTGTTCTTGATATTGGTATCATCTTCTAATGCACTAAACTGATAATTTTAACTCTTAAAATGCATCATTTTGAAAACAAGATAATCTTATTTCTAGCTTAATGTAAATTTGAGTCTTTTGTGATTTAATGATTAATGCATCAGAGGGTTTAAATGTCCTCATTTAAAAAGAAAGTGCTGTGTTTATATAACCTGAGCAGTTCTAAGTTTTAGAAAGTTTTATTGTGATGTGTCGCTTGCTTGAGGAAAGGATGTTGGAGCGAGTTACCATATTGAGCCAGATCACCTTGATCTGTTTGCCTTTTGAAGAAGTGTTAACATGCCTCCACTCTTTACATATTGCAATGTTCGTTTGACCTCTTGAACTTGTGTTTGCTTGTATTGGGACTCGTCGAGTGAGATATGACACATGGTGATCAGAAATTGAGACCTCAAAAGGTGACGTGCTCACAAGCCACAGAAGCGATTCAGATTCAATTCAGTGACCAAGAATGTTGTCACTGTCCATAAAGATAAAAGTGGGCATTTTATTGTAAAAAAGATGAGAATTGCAATTGAGAATAATAGGAATTACTGTGTCTGGATGGGAAAATGTGCTGAATTGTCATGAAAATGTCAAAACTCAGTTTTTGTTTTTGTTTGTTTTTTTTCATTTTGGGACTTGAACCAGTTTTTGCAATTCACCCGATGGGTTTCCCTCCTTCTTCATTTGTCTTTGCTCCGCTTTTTTTTTTGACACCGGCTGAACTGAAGACGCCAGAGATCCGAGCGTCTTCCTAACAGCATGACATTGTGCTGTAAGCCACGAGAGATCCGTGAAATGAGCTTAAATCTCACATTTGAGCTCTCAATACCAGCTGTGAAAGAAGTCTCAGCAACGTACTGCTGCATAAGACATGTTTCAACACTGAAGCTTTATGAAGAAGATGTAAAATGCGTGGGGATTTTAATCTGTGAATAATTTTTTTTGAGCAAACTGATTCACTAGTCTAGAATGCATCCATTGTCTTGGAAAATATACTGGAAAAGAAACCTGCTGTAACACTTTTGAAATGGGTATTTAAGTTTGCAGGGCTCCAGAATGCGACCAAATAGTTGTATTTTGCGACATTTCTTTACTGCCGGTGCGACTAAATTTTGAGAGCCATGTTGCCCAACTTATGAGAGCTGCTGTTTCTGTTGCACATAATGCATATGAGAAACGTCAAACAAAATGAAAGCGGAACGAAACCGCGCTACTCGTTGAGCTGCAAAGCGTGGACTGTTATCAGCCGGGACAATAATAAACGGTGAGCTCAGAAGGATCTCGCGACACTGTTACTACAGAGCACTGGGAGATCCAGTGGATAGCGTTGAATTTGCAGCAGCATTAATAAAATCACAGCTAGATCTAGTGGAAAGCATTTCAATTCGGCAAAATATTCTCTGTCATAAACTACAGGTATCGGATCAAACAGTGCTGACTTTGGAAACCAGGAGAAATATTGTGCCATGCATGAACAAGTGTTTTTGATGATGTTTGTCCTTCGCACTTTTTCCAGCACTTCAAATCTCTAAATATGATCCCATTTTTAACCCATCTTTAATGTGATGATTTGTAAAACTAAAAGTTTAAAGATGAAGGAACACTTTGTTACAGAGAACCACACATGACACTATTTTGTTCCCTCGATTTGCTAAATTCTGCGCACGTTTTACTATTTCTTTCCCTTGATTTGCTAAATCGTGCACACATTTTACTATGTCTTTCCCTCGATTTGCTAAATTGTGTTGACGTTTTACTATTTCTTTCCCTCGATTTGCTAAGCTGTGTGCACGATTTACTGTTTCGTTCCCTCGATTTGCTAAGTTGTGTGCATGATTTACTATTTCATTCCCTTTATTTTCTAAATCGTGCACACATTTTACTATGTCTTTCCCTTGATTTGCTAAATTGTGTGCACGTTTTACTATTTCTTTCCCTTGATTTGCTAAATCCTGTGGACAATTTACTGTTTCGTTCCCTCGATTTGTTAAATCGTGCACGCGTATTACTTTTTTGTTCCCTTGATTTGCTAAATCGTGTATGTGGCTCTGTACTTTGTGTCAAACAAACCTTTATTCAAAAAGACATGAAATTACCAATATCACCAGTAGATGGCAGCAGAGGAGCACTTATTGGCTTATTAGCCATTTCCGCTCCCTAATATATGGGGAAAAATAGGAAAAGTATTAAAGTCTCATGAAAAACAAAAACTTTTCTTGAAACTGTGAATGAATTACACAGAAAGCATGTAAAGAGCGCTCATTTTATAATCACAGAAGCTGTCGGTCAGTTCAGTATGGTACATTTAATAGGCCTAAGAGTAGAATATTTACATTTTTCCCTATAAAAATGAGGTTTTCACATGTTACTGTTGTCAATAAAAGTTGATTTTTATTTACATCTCAATTCAAGCTCAGTGCTTTACAGTCACTTTTCTTATAAATAAATGTGTAATATTATTAGTAACTGCACTTATCAATGCAAAACAATAGTAAGATGATTAAATAACCTTTATGATTAACCCCCGCCACCAAATCAAAGTGCTGACGCCACCTTCTGTATATATTAGTGGCAGCGGTGCCACTGCTCTCAAATGTTAATCTGAGCCCTGTATTGTCAGCACTACATTTGTTGTTCCCCAACACTGCATCAGAACAGTGTTCAGTGTAGTTGTTATTGATGATAAGTGCTTTAAAGCACAGTTCTGTGTGGTGTTTCTTTGAGCTAATGCAGGGGAGCAGCTGTATTGCTGAGTGTCTGATGTTCTTCGGATCTCTACTGGGAATGCGCATCTCGTCCTCGCTGATGCATCGACCACGCAGCAGCTGCCTGATTGTGTGGAGATGCTTGGAAACCATTAGTGCAAATGAACTGAAAGAAACAGAAAGACCCTCCTCTTTTTTTCCTTAGACACACACACTCAGAGACATGGATTATACTAATACGTTCTCTCAAACTCGCGTTTTGTAGTGCAAACAAATGCCTATTGTTAGTTTTTGTAGAGCTGCAGTTGAACACAAAAGCGGCCTGTGATGTACTTGTTGTATCTCAGCTGCAGGAAGAATCTACAGCTGTCAGGACTTGTTTTGTGGTTGTACCTTTATTTTCCTACTTGAAAGAAAAATACAGTTTCACAAACAAAGTCTCTGCCGAAACTAGTTTGGACGGAGGCGTTGCTCATTCATGAAAAACTCTTGAGGTAGTTATTTTGCATGTTGTGTGTTTATATGAAAATAATAAAATTAGCTTAAACTAATTGCAGAACATGCAAGGTTTAGACTGTTTATTTCAGCAACTGCAAATGTTATTTATGTGGAATTTATGTATCATGAGAATTGCATTTCCCTTGATCTTTTGATATAAAGAAACTTGGGAAAACATTTGCGTTAATGATGCATATTGGGAGTTTGAAACAGTTCAGTCCAGTCACAGTGAGTTAAAAAGTAAGTAGTACACTGTAAAAAAATATTTTTGTGATTTATCACATTTTTTTTTCTTTTGTCAAATCAACTTCAATAATTAATATGGTTCAGATAACATAATATTTTGAGTTTCTGTTGATTAAACCAATCGCTTTCATTGTATTAACTCAATTTTTTAATTTCGATGAACTCAAAATTTTAAGGCAATCAGGGAACTTACTTTAAGTTAAACCAACAATTCTTTTTTTCAGTGTACAGATACTGTTATTCTAGAACTAGCAATAGCAGAGGAAGAATGATTTATTTATTTATTTATTTGTTTTAAAAAAGATCCCTCATTATTTAAGGTCACAATATAGCCAAAAAAAAGTTGTTTTTCAAACAAAATGAAGCACATTTTTGGGAGATTTATTTATTTATTTAGACATAATTAATTTGACATTATGACATAATTAAACACATTTTGCCACAAATTCCCATTTCTGTAATGCTTTTGAACAGGATTTTTTTTTTTGTAATTCTTGAAAATGGTTCTCATTAGATTCCATTACTGTATTAAAATTACTGGAAAGAAAATAAATTTTTAATTTAAATATTTAAATCTGTAAAGGCAATACAACAATTACTACCAGACATATACAAGTACTTTTATAATATTTTTTTTGACATTTATGACATTAATAACAAAAAATATATAATTTTTAATAATTAAAAACTAAACAAAAAACAATCATTTTTTGATCAAAAATAAAAAAATAAATAAAAACAACTTTTATATGCATTTATTTAAAAATAATAAATATTTATCAAAAATAAAAATAAATCAAATATATATATATATATATATTTGATTTATTTTTATTTTTGATAAATATTTATTATTTTTAAATAAATGCATATAAATACTATTAATAATAATATTTAATATATATATTACACTTATATAATATTCTTAATATTATATGCATTTATTTAAAAATAAGTATTTATTAAAAATAAATCAAATATTTTATATAAATGATTTATTTTTATTTTTGATAAATATTTAATATTTTTAAATAAATGCATATAAATATTAAATAAATAAATAAATAAATAAATAAAAAATAAATAAATAAATAAATTATTTAATTTGATTTATTTTTTATTTTTGATCAAAAAAAAGGCACCTTGTTCTTTGATAGGTTTCGTGAGATTCCCCAAGACAACCTAACTGTGAATCTAATCTAATTAAATATGTAAAGCACACACACATATACACAGATAGATTGTGCTTTTGAAATGCTTGACTTAAATAGCTGGAAGTCCCACAACGATGAGGGAAATTAGATTATACTGACAGTTCTGTGAATTCATCTGGCCAGAGATTCAAATAATAAAGCAGAGTTGCAGTCAGAAGGTCAACGCAGATTTATTCAGAACTGTCATCCTTGAAAGTGCAACAACCACCCATGAATACAAACCACTCTGCATCATGGTCTGGTATTTAAGGGGATGAAAAATAACACGGTGCCATTTGAATGTGGTGCATGTTATCAGGCTCTGCTCTCCTGGCAGGCAACAACATTAGCTCAAGGTTACAGTAATAGTGCTTGAAACAGCACTTTTAAATGCTAGCAGAATCACTGGACAGATGATTATTCGAAATGTTCCTCACATACTGCACACACGCGTTCATTTTGAGTACAGAATGAACACGGTGCAGCTTGTGATCACAGTGGACAAAGACTATTATTAGCCTTCTCCAACATTTGTTTGTTTATCAGCTTTAGTTTAATACTGTGAGAGAGCCACTAGAGGCTGTTATTATTATTATTTACTGAAACTGACTAGCTTATTGCTTTTATAAAACAGCAGTATGATAAAACACACAATAGTTACATTTATTAAAAAAATAATAATTGGTTATGATGAATTTGGAAAGACAGAAATTCTTGTAAAGTCTGTTCACATTATTTTCCTCTATTTTTTCAGTTGTGTTGCAACAATTCACAGTGATTATCAAATCTCAAAGACTGCAATTTAATTAAATAAATATATGTGCTGTGTGTTTCAGAGTGAAGTGGCACTTCCTTCATTTGAACAACTCATAATAGTAATAATAATATTAGTTTATTTATAATATTTTATTTATATAATATAAGAAAGCTACTAAAGACATATTTAAAACAGTTCATGTGACTACAGTGGTTCAACCATAATGTTATGAAGTGATGAGAATACTTTTTGTGCGCCAAAATACTATATCTAGTGATGGGAGATTTCAAAACGCTGCCATTGGATTTTATCAAAAATATCTTAATTTATGTTCTGAAGATGAACGAAGATGTGGAACAACATGAGGGTGAGTAATTAATGACAGAATCTTAATTTTAGGGTGAACTAACCCTTTGAAAGCCACTAACCTGGCAAACCCTGCAAGTGACTAGTGCACTGACCTCCTAAAAGTTGCGTAGTGTCAGACAATCTCAACTAGCAGTTTTAACAAGTGCTTTCCAGTTGTGTGCATTACGCATGAGCAAACGGATCATGGGCGGTCCGTGGGTGTGCCGTCTAAGCTGAAACCATACTTAACTCACAAAAAGACTCATGTCACTTCTACAGTCTTCCAAAACATTAACCAGAAACAAAGAGGAGATATTAAATTATGCATTCAAAGCCGTGTCACATCTATTCTGCAGCATTGGGGGGTCTAACTGCTGTCTTCAGACCCCCAAACGGCTCTTCCCGAATCCCCCTGCAGGAGCCCAGCATCCTGATTAATGAGTGGAAGATTGTGGAAGAGCGAGCGAGAAGTGAAAGATGGATGGTGCAGTGCAAGCGCAAACTTGCATCAAGAAAACTGCCCTAATTACTGACGGCCCTGTGGTTCGTTTGCTTTAAACTCACTGTATTCCCCCTTTTCTTCTATCCAGGAAGAACATTCCCCCCTTCAGACTCATCTAACGACCTCATTCTCAAAACCACAGCGATTAGTCATTCCCAACCAGTAAAACATCTACATGGACTTCCCCTCCAAGAAGACCTGTACACAAGACAAAACGATTGCTTGCACAACGTTGATGTGAAATAACTATTTCTATTTCAAAATCAAGAAGCAAGAACCTAGTCTTACATACAGACTTTGGACTGTTAGCAAATTCTGTCCAAAAACTGCCCATTTAAGACATGAAAAGCATCCAATCACAATTTGTTTTTATGTGCCCTTTAAAGGCCCACTGATGTGTCTTGGAACATGCAGCGTTATTCAGTGTATTGATGTAATTTCAACTGAAACAGGAAGATAGGGAGGGACATAGCGAACAGCTCCTCCCTTTTTTTTGATTCATTTCATTGATCTTGTTTCATTTCTAGCTGTTGATCTTGGTAAAGCCTCAGTTTCCTTCTAATCTCAAACTGTTGCTCCTCCTAATCTCCTCCATATCGCTTTAAAATACAGCATTCTGTGCATTCTGTTCATTTTATGGTCTGCGCTACCATTGATTCTCAATACTGTGTGTGGTTACCTGATGATCCACAACTGTTTTTGTGTTTTGTGATGGTTGTTCATGAGTCTCTTGTTTGTCCTGAGCAGTTAAACTGAGCTCTGTTCTTCAGAAAAATCCTCCAGCTCCTGCAGATTCATCAGTTTTCAAGCATTTTTGCATATTTGAACCCTTTCCAGCTGTGACTGTGTGATTTTGAGATCTGTGTTTTCACACTGAGGACAACTGAGGGACTCAAACTCAACTATTAAAAAAGGTTCAAACATTCACTGATGCTCCAGAAGGAAACACGATGCATTAAGAGCCGAGGGGTGAAAACTTTTGAACAGGATGTCACAATTTTTCTTATTTTGTTTAAATATCATTTAGTACTGCCCTTCGGAAGCAACAGAAGAGACTTGCATGTTTCCCGGCAGAAAAATTAAGTACAATTTACCTTGATATTTGAATTCAAAAGTTTTCACCCCTCGACTCTTAATGCATCGTGTTTCCTTCTGGAGCATCAGTGAATGTTTGAACCTTTTTTAATAGTTGAGTTTGAGTCTCTCAGTTGTCCTCAGTTTTTTTTTGTTTTTGTTTTTTTTGTCAGATCCAACATCTGGGCCTTTTATTCTGGCAAGAACTGTCCACTTGTGCACTACAAGACCATCTGACTGACAGGTCAAGTGACCAAACACATTTGTTATGTGTTCACATTCCTACTAAGCACCTCAAATTAAATTCTTTTTAGATTAAAAGCCACTAAAAATGACTAAATAAACAAACAAAAACAAAATAAGAACAAAATAAGAAAAAAACAAAATAAGAAAAAATACCATTGTAATTCACTGCAAAATAAAAAATTGAGTATTTAAGAAAAATATAATAATATATTATTTTGGTTAATAATATAATATTATTAATAATAATAAATAAAAAAAATATAAAAATTACTAAATAAAAACAAAATTGTAATTCACTGTAAAATATAGTATTTAACAAAATATAATAATTAATAATAAAAAAGGTAATTTTATTTTACATTACAACTGTTAAATTTTAATGCTAACATTTATGACTGTCTTAATTTCATCATTTTCAAATGTTAACTTTTATTTTGACAGAATACACTACACTGCAAAAATGCTTTTCTTATGTTTTTTTTTTTGTCATGTTTCCAGAAGCATTTTCAAGACAGGTAAAAATAATTGTCTTGTTTTCAGAAAAAATAAGTCAAAATTAAGTGAGTTGTTCCCATAGACTGTAAAAAAAGATGGACGACATGACGCCGCTTCCTTCCATTGTATTGAACTGAAGCCAAAATGGGCTGATGAATGGGCGCTGACACGTTACGCAATACGTCAAAAAAAAAAAAAAAAGTTTGGAGCCTGGGCATGCGCAGAAGGAACCGTCAGTGGAGCCGGAGGCGGAGTCGCGATATCAAATTTCCGCCCAGACGACTGCGTCGTCATTCACGTATTTTAAATGGACTATAAAAATTAAACACAATTTAAAAGTCTACCTATAAAATAATAGGCTATTCTGTTTCTAGAGCAATAATATTTTTGAAACAGCAAATTCAGTGGATAAAATCAATATAATATGCCACTAGAAACAACTCTAAATCGTCAGAAACGGTCCTGCCATTTTAAATCAAGTTCAACTAATGTTACAGGAGATCGATTGCTGTAATTAGAGTAAGCTATCATTAGTTTTGTCCTGCTAATTATTATTTTATACCCATAAAAATAACAAGTAACTGCCAGATAACGATCACCTGCTTTTTCCCGACATGGTTAACATTAGGTGTGTTATCTTAACTAATAACATTTATTAATTAGCTTATAACGCCCACATTTGATGTTACAGAAAAAAAGTTCAGTGATCCGTCAGATCCTGTAGGTCGGTTAGTACAGTTTACTGCTGAACAACTCAGTTTGTTGGTGTTAAAAAACAAAGAAATCGAAAAATTATCAGTTAGTTAATACATCTTCAATCTCCCCTCGAAGCTCCGACAGTCCTCAGACAAGCTGTCAATCAACTTGAATCATGACGACACGCCCCGTTTTTATAGCATCAAATTGCTAGCTAAAATCTAAATCATCACAAAAACGAACAATTGAATATATATCAGTGTGATAACAGCTACCTTAAATGACCAAAACCATCTTTCAGAAAGTTTTATTTGAAGCAGAATTTATTTTTAAGTTTTCACTGAAGTCTCATTCGACTGCATTGAGAGGGCGGGGTTTATGACCTGTACTGCATCCAGCCTCCAGGGGGCGATCAAAGAGCCCGCGGCTTCACTTTTCAGAACGTATGAGACACACCCGGTTGTTCCTTTAAAACAAGCAAAATAATATTTTGAAATAAAATTATTTTGTTTACACCATTGGCAGATTATTTTGCTTGTTTTGTAAAAACTCGCTTAATTTTGACTTATTTTTTTCTGAAAACAAGACAATAATTTTTGCTTGACTAGAAAATGCTTCTTGATTTAAGAATTTTTAGATATTTGGACTAGAAACTAAGTAAAAAAGCATTTTTGCAGTGTAGAAGCTTCTCTTTTGTTGATAAGTGCTTCTTATTAAGTAAAAGAAGATGGTTGCTGCATGTTTCCTTCCCAAATGTATGTTAAAGCGACTCAAACATTTACAGCGAACCCAAGCTGAAAACACAGGCGGTGATGAGCTGGTTACGTGTAAGAACGCTTCACTCTGAAACATGCAGCACATATATTTATTTAATTAAATTGCAGCCTACTAAGCTATATTGCATTTCGGTTATACTTTGATTAATCATGCAGCCCTCTCAGATGTTATGCTGTTAGTCACAGCTCTAGCTATGTGATACTACTTTGAGTGTAACACCCTGTGATACGCTGGGCTGGAGACATTACAAAATGGTCAATGACTGTCTCGTTCTCTCACACTTATTTTTTTCCCTCTCTTTTTTCTGTCTGTCATCTTCGATGTCACATGTCCTTTGCTCAGGGAGGGACTGAGGCTTCCTGTGGTGTTAAGAGCTCATGTTAAAATGCCAGTGCTTTTACCTCTTGTTTGCATGTTTGTCATAGGGTGTCATATGCAATAATGCCTGCTGAGTAAAAGAAATGGTGAATTTAACCTCAATTTGGGAGGCATTTCACTTATATTTAATATAATAGAAATGTATATTATAAACAGCAACAAATATACCTATATGTATTTTTACTAATGCATTTTAATGTGTAAAAAATGCACATTATAATTACAAATGACTTAGTTATGGATTGAACTGATTCACAGAAATGAACTCTAAAACAATTTTCTTCTTTTGACATTTAAATCAGAGATGCTATTAAAACATTGCATTTTCATACTCGAATCACAAAAAGTGAAACTAGTCTATGACAGTCTTTAGGAAACTTAATGAGCACATTAAAAGCACTTAATCTGATTTGTCATTATTTGTAATGTTATAATGCAACCGATATTTCCCAGCACTGAAGAGCAAACTATAGATCCTGTCAGATATTTAGTGTCAGAAATTTGGAGAAGTTAATGTTACTGTGAGAGTTTATTGTTTATATATAAACACTGAGAAACGAGAGACAAATGTCTGATTTGTTTCTGTATATTAAACAAGATGTAATATAAGTCTCTGGTGTCCCCAGAATGTGTGTGTGAAGTTTCAGCTCAAAATACCCCACAGATCATTTATTATAGCTTGTCAAATTTGCCCCTATTTGGGCGCGAGCCCAACACAACACGCCATTTTTGTGTGTGTCCCTTTAAATGCAAATGAGCTGCTGCTCCCGCCCCCTTTCCAGAAGAGAGCGGAGCTTTAACAGCTCAACAACAACAAAGCTGGAGAATTTATGTAAATTTTAGGGTTACTGATGTTTGGCTGCAATTATATTCACGTTTCCTTCTATAATACACATTTTTAACAGATTATTAGATAAGGTTGACATCTTATGACCAATAACGTTAGAGGATCCAGCAGTAGAAATGGTAACCAACAGAACAGAGATAAGATCGTTGCATGTGTGAACGTCCCATTATTGAGACTGATGTGAAGGTGACCTGTATGTGAAATGTGCTGCTCTTTGCTTTTTTTTTACTCGCAGAAAGCGTGCGGCCCTGTTAATAACCCCTTGCTCACCGCTGCTCTATTCTACTCAGTAATTACTGATGTTACACCACAGATCTCTGAGAGCCGTTCACCTCATCCACACACAAACACAGCATCCATGTCATTTATAACTCGGTAATTCTTGACACAATCATATTTTCTGTCTAAGTGTGGTGCCTGTTATAGATTGTGCTGAAAATCAGTTGAAAAATTATCCTGTTTGTTCATTGAAGTTAATGGTGCATTGATCAATAGATATGACAGTACATATTATTTTGTTATCTGAATGGTGTTTGGCAGGCAAGAAAAATGTTTCTTGTAAGAAAATGGATGGAGGCAGCAGTCAGGTGAAACCTCTGAAAATGCTCAAGAAAATTCATCCAAAATAATGTTTTTGCACATCTGTAGCCTGTTTTCTCTCAAGAATCAGCGAACTGATTAATAGTGTTAATCCAGATGGAAGTATGGATGACGCACCACACTCATAACCACTAGCCTCTTCAGTTCATTTGCCAGAAATGTCCGATTTGTTGCCAGATTATGGAATGTATGGAATGTATGAAGGCTGGATATCCTCTCAAAATGATCAGTCTAGTGAGGTTTGGTGGAAAAATGATGGTGCAAAGCTCCTTTTCTGGGTTTGATTTGATGCAAAAGTGGCTGAAAGTGGTGAATAACAGTGGGTAAATCGTTTACTTAAGGCACCCACACACTACAAGATAATTGGGTTGATTTTGAGCCCAATTCTGCCGTTCTGACAGTCCTAGGTAAAGTCCTGATGAAACATGTAACACATTGTTGTTATTGTTGTTCTGCTGTCTATTCATTTCAATTATATTTAGTCATTCCACCGAAAAGGCTGGCTCTGAACCACACGATCACTTCTGATTGGTTAGAAGTGCGCATTTGGTGGCGGGAGAGCGGGGTATTAGCCTTGTTAAAAAACATGAGCACATATTAAGCTAGCATGTCAGCTATGGGCGAGCTGCTTTTGGAGGAAGGTCTGAATGTGTCACTCATCGACAAGTCCGTTAAAAACAAATGGAGATGGGCTTGAAGAAACGGAGGAGGATGGCCATTTGCTCTGATCCTGGTGTAAAAAATGAAACTGCCAGGTGTGTGTATGTGTAGTATGCCATAAAAAACTTCAGTACGGCAGTAACGCCAACAATCAGAAGACGCACACAAAGCTGCCTTTCTTTCCCTTAAGCATACCTCCTCCCTGCTTGGTGCATCATCTACCACATTCGAGGTACGGTCGTCTATGGCTGACCGTGTGTGTGACCACAAAGTGCGTATATGCGTGTTCTTAGCTGAACAAGACCTGACGCTCTCTCTGTCACAGCCACTAGTGGAGCTAATCAAGTCGGTTGCTAATGATCGGAGCACGCTTTCCTAATGCACAAAGTATTCAAAGTATAATGCTCAGGTTAAAACTGAATTTATTATTATAATGTCCAGGGTATAATGCTAGGTTAAAAACAGAAATGATATTATCTTCTATATTAGGGCTGGGTATTGACACAATTTTCACGATTTGATTCAATTTTTATTCACATGCTTGCGATTCGATTCAAATTTCGATTCTACGGAAGAGGATTAGGAATAAGCAATAATAACAAAATAAAACCATCTTGAGATTAAAGTTGTTAAATTACAGGAAAAAACTTTGAAATAAAATGTTGAGAATAAAGTCATTAAATTATGAGAACAAATTTGTTAAATTATGAGAAAAATGTCGCTAAATTTCGTAATTAACAACTTTTTTTCTCGTAATTTAATGACTTTATTCTCAACATTTTATCTCGTTTTTTTCTCGAAATTTAACAACTTTAATCTCAAGATGGTTTTATTTTTTTATTATTACTTGGCCCTAATCTTCTTCCGTACGATTCAATTCAGTTCGATATTGATTATTTTGGATGTAGTAATTCTTAAGGAAAAAAATCTCTCATCTAATGCTGTAAACTACACATGAGAGTCAGTTGGTACTACTATAATAATATTGAAGGTTAAATTAACTTATTTATATTCAAACACTTAAATTACACAGTGATGTTTTTATTATAAATAAAGTTTAGAATTACATAATCATATTTCTACTCCAATTTGTGTTTTGAAATATAAGCATTTAAATTGCGGCTGTCATAACTGATTTATTCAAACATGCATTAAATATTGAAGAACATTAAAAATTGCTGCTCTCTAGAGTTCATTTTTCTAGCTGACTGAGTTTATGGTCACTGAATATGTTTTTCTGAGGTAAATGTGACGTTACGTGACATTGTTTACAAGCTGTTTTATTGACGTCTTTCCAAGGTTGACTGATTGAGCGATTACACGAGACATGATACTGATTTCAGTAAGTTGTACTGTATATTTTAACATACCTTCAGATGTTCATGCATGTTTATTTCACGCTGTAACTGGTATTAAAGCGGAGGAGAGGATGATCACATGCTTCTCTTTAACTGAGTTGCTAAAGCGATCTGTCACGCCACATTAAACAGCGCCAAAACGGTATTTATTGGTAATCTCATAATAAAATGGACGTCATTTGAAATCTGAGACTTTGCTTCATATCAAAAGTAACAAAGCACAAAGATTATTGTGATTTAGTGGATTTGAAGCGCTACATATTCTGTTCATTCATCAACACTAGACTAATCGATTCTTGGGATTTAAGAATCGATATCAGTTTGTAAAAATGAGAATCGATTAAAATTGAGAAATCAATATTTTATTTTATTTTACCTAGCCCTATTGTATATAGTTAGTGATATTAGCTCACTTTGTGGCAAAATCATTCTATATTGGCTTTTATTATTTGAGCAATAAAAACTTGTTGAATAGTTATGCAAATGGTTAATTATTTGTATGTCTACATCACAAAGAGTCAAGTCTTGTAAAAGCATTAGTTTTCATTAAATTGTGTAAATAATAGAAATGCAGTTCAAAACTGCCTTTCTTTAAATGCAAATGTTCTTTGAGTATTTCATTTGTGTAGGTAAAGCATGTACTCATTATACTCCTAATTACAAGATGGAAAAAACAACTGCTGTTAAAATGGGTGTGTGGCTGTGGAATGGGGTTTGGCTGAGGAAATATTTTTCAGGTGGGTGTTTGTGTGTCAATTCGCCGGTGTATCAATACTGCAGAAAAGGAGTATTGGAACCGTTTCAGATATTTCAGTACAGACTGGTCTCATTGTTAATGCATAGGTATAAATATGTAACTTTCAAAGACACAAAACGTACATTTTTGTACGTTTGGATGCTGAAATGTACAATATGGACGCATTTTAGTTGAAATATAACATTAAAATTATATTTTGAGCAGCTAATCCTACACCTCCCCCTAAACCTACCCATAACCATTTCTTAAAACTGGTGTAAATAAGAATAACAGACAAACAAGAATTTATTTATTGCAAAAATGTCAAAAGTGTACCAAAAGTACTTCAAATGATGATGAGTTGCAGTCCTCTCTGGTGGGAATTGTTTTTTTAAATGATAACAAAATAATCTGATACTGTGTGTCAAATGATCTCTTCATTAATTATTGGGGTGTTAATGTAAAAAATAATAATAAACCTCCCATTTTTTGCTATGTTATGTATTACTGTGTTAATTTTATTACTAACTTTTCAAACTGTTCACTCAGTGACTTTTTACTTGTAAATTTACAGATTTTTAAATACAAAATAGTTCTAAGCTTTTGTTTTATTATCTGTCCTGACAGTGTTAATACTTGAATTCATGAATCAATAGGATATGTTAATATTCCAAACTGTTTCTTTGCATTTATTGTGGATTTAACTGGGCTTGCAGTTCACATGGTATTTTGTACTGACAGTATTCGTCCACCAAAGACCATTTTTGACCCAGGAAAAACCCTGCTTTAGTAATTCATCCATTTCTTCAATTCTAGAAGCGCTACTCAAACGTCACTGTTTCAGTTGATTGATTTCAGTCCTCCAAAAAAATTTTGGCTGAAACTGAAAATAATTTTCAGTTGGCAAAATTTCGGTGCGTCACTACTTTACCTTTATTTATCTGTATTTAGCCAGTACTCCTCACATTCAAATCAAGATTTAAAAGCTAAGTGTGAAACACAGCAAGCTCAAACGTGACACTTAATCTGGTAGTGTCACTGTCACTCTTAAAATGAGTAGCTAACATAATATTTGATCTTCTCAGTCAAGATTTTTTTCTTTGAAGTGACACTGCCTTCCTCCTCTGTGAAAATGCAGCTGGATTAACCATTCTTGAATTTCAGGTCAGCTGAGATGACTCAAAACGTGAAGTCTTGAAATTAAAAGGTCAAAAAAAGATTATCTGTCCGGATTGTTCCCGTCTCACCAGGAAGTGGTGTATCCTCAAAAAATCCGTCACGTCTGTTGGAGTTAAAGGTGGGTGGGGTGTGGATGAACAGGAAAGTCTCTTTTTTTTTTTTTTCAACCTAGCTATTCTTTACTACCATTATTATGAGCCCTGTCTCATGAGAAGACAATGTGTCTGTCTCTTTCTCTTTAAACAATGGCAGTGAGACCGATCTGTAACTCAAGCCGTCTCTTTAGCGCTGCGCTTCAAAGACTTTGTGGAAAGAGCTTTTCCTTGCAGTGACCTCCAGCACTGGATAAAACATGGAGTTCATAAAAGAAATCAAGTCCTTCCGTCACACATTCCTTCAGTTAGGAAAACCAGGAAGGACTTTGTAATGCGGAGTGTCTTAACAGGAGACAAGCTCTCTTCGCATTTCAGATTTGCATGCATTATCTTGTGGGAAAATATATTAATGACTCATCATGCATGCAGCACCATATCCAATGAAATGCTCTGTAAGATGAGAATATCCTTCTCCCTTATACCACCTGCCTCTGACTAACTGGTTGTGTTTCTCAGAATCATATAACGAAAACCATTCATAGTTTTGTTTCTGCAGGCCTGTTTGTTGTGTTGTTTCAGTCAAGTATGACTGACAAAGATAGATATGAGTGTGCAAGTGTTGGGGGATGTAACTGAAAATATATCTCAATATTTTAAAAAGCTGAAAAATATCTAAAAAGCTGTATCTCTCTTTCAGAGCTGGGTTAGTCCGTGTCAAAACAACCAAATTTTGGAAACTTCACCAGCTCAGATTTTTTTTTTTGTTAACATTTTTTCTTATCAACATAACTCATGATAAAAGCCAAAATATTTAATGTCACAGATGTATATTTACTGAGTAATCCACTATTTTGTCGAGGATAGTCAAAATTACAATTTTCAACTAGGGCTGTTTAATCGCATACAAAATAAAAGTTTGATTTAGCATAATATATGTGTGAGTAATGTGTGTAAATAATATGTATATATAAATACAAACAAATTAATGTATATATTCAAGAGAAATATGTTATGTACAAAAAAGTATTTATATATAATATAAATTATATAAAAATATTAATAAATGCATATACTTGTAAATATTTCTCAAATATATATATGGATGTGTTTGTATTTATATACACTCTAAAAAATGCTGGGTTAAAAACAACCCAAGTTGGGTTGAAAATGGACAAACCCAGCAATTGGGTTGTTTTAACCCAGCGGTTGGGTTAAATGTTTGCCCAACCAACTATTGTTTAAAAATTACTGTATTGCTTAATTAGAATTAACCCAAAGTATGTTGGAAATGAACATTTATTAATGTTCAACGAATAATTATTAAACAATAAACATTTATTAAATTGCTTATTAATACATTTATATTAATAAACTATTACATTTATATTAATAAAATATTAAAGCTTATTAATAAACATTCACCTTTTGTCTATTATTGTTGTCTCTAATTGCATCTGGTTTTTAATTTCCCAACTATTTTGGGTTCATTTTAAACTAGCCATATAGCAATTTTTAAATAATAGTTGGTTTAAATAAAACTACCCAGCACGTTGGGCAAACATTTAACCCAACCGCTGGGTTAAAACAACCCAATCGCTGGGTTTGTTCATTTTCAACCCAACTTCGGTTGTTTTTAACTCAGCATTTTTTAGAGTGTATAAATAATAATTACACACAATACACCCACATATATTAGGCAAACTCAAACTTTTATTTTGTATGTGATTAATCATGATTAATCGTTTGACAGCCCTATTTTCAACTGAGATTTGGAGCCAAATTAGAGGGGTGTAAAAATGACTTTAGAAAGATGGGAAGCATCGTTATTTTATTTTTACACAGAGATTGGTAGGTCTGTTAGTAAAATCTGCTGACTTTATCAATCTTTGTTTCATTATATGCCACCGGTGACAGTTCAAAAATGGCAAAAAAGCACTGCTCGTGTGTTTTTGCCTCAAGTTTGCATGCCTGTAACTCAAAAAGTATTGAACATATCTAAATATCCTTTTAGATTCTGGTTCTTAACAAACTTTCCCTTTAGTATCTTCATTTTAATGGCCCTCAATGGTTAATTTCCAGAGATATGGAGATCTTAATGCAGCTCTGGTTGAGATTACCTGGGTAGCGTTTCCCAAAAACATTGTAAGCCTAAGCTTAAGCTTACGATGCTTTTGGGAAACTCTGCCCTGTAATGAACCAGATGTTTTTTTAACATTGATAATAATAAGAAATGATTCTTGAGCAGCAAATCAGCATATTAGAATGTAATTCATGAGGGTTTTTAGCCTTCACATTGATTAATATTACTCAAAGTGAGTTTCCCAGGCAGCAGAAATTGTTTTTCCCTTCAGATGTTTTGTTCATCTGGTGGTAATTTCCATAAATGTCAGTGTTGAGAGAGACCATACGGAATGATGTGACTTTTGTGTAAAGCTCATCTCAGTCAATCCGTCTCTCTCCAATTTCATTATCTCTGTCTGTCTGTCTCTCTGAGTGTCTTAAGTCAGCTTGTTTTATATGATCTGTAATTTGAGAGTGTCAGTGCCTGCAGCTAAATGAAAGTAAATTCAGCCCTGTGATGTTAAAGAATAAGGTTCTATTTAGGACAGAAACATAATTGATGCAAACACAAATCTTTGGCCAGCATCTGGTGTGTGCATAATTATTAGGCATTTTGTGATTCATACTCAAATATTTAATGGATGTAAATAGCCCTTCTTTTCAGTAACATTCATGATCCTCAAATTCATAAACTGTCAGTTTTTCTTTTTTGTTAAAATGTATATGGTTTCCTCTCATTGTAAATGATATATCTGAGAACTATGGAAGCTTATGGAACATAAAGAATTGCACGATATAAAGTGAGAATTGTGAGTTGTAAAGTGAGAATTGTGAGTTGTAAAGTGAGAATTGTGAGTTGTAAAGTGAGAATTGTGAGTTGTAAAGGCAGAATTGCGAGTTGTAAAGGCAGAATTGCGAGTTGTAAAGGCAGAATTGCGAGTTGTAAAGGCAGAATTGCGAGTTGTAAAGGCAGAATTGCGAGTTGTAAAGGCAGAATTGCGAGTTGTAAAGGCAGAATTGCGAGTTGTAAAGGCAGAATTGCGAGTTGTAAAGGCAGAATTGCGAGTTGTAAAGGCAGAATTGCGAGTTGTAAAGGCAGAATTGCGAGTTGTAAAGGCAGAATTGCGAGTTGTAAAGGCAGAATTGCGAGTTGTAAAGGCAGAATTGCGAGTTGTAAAGGCAGAATTGCGAGTTGTAAAGGCAGAATTGCGAGTTGTAAAGGCAGAATTGCGAGTTGTAAAGGCAGAATTGCGAGTTGTAAAGGCAGAATTGCGAGTTGTAAAGGCAGAATTGCGAGTTGTAAAGGCAGAATTGCGAGTTGTAAAGGCAGAATTGCGAGTTGTAAAGGCAGAATTGCGAGTTGTAAAGGCAGAATTGCGAGTTGTAAAGGCAGAATTGCGAGTTGTAAAGGCAGAATTGCGAGTTATAAACTTGCAATTCCAAGAAAAAAAATATATATATTTTAATATAAACTTTATATCACACAATTCTGAAATTACAACTCGCAATTACCTTTGTAATTTATTTATTTAGTGTCAGAAACAAGCGTCCATAGAGAACAGCCCACATGTTTTCAGGTGGGTTTAAGTTAGATGAGGAAGGGGTTTCTGGTTGGCTAAACATGCTTGTAAATGTGTGATTTATTGTCCGGCATAAAGATTATGATCTTCCTGAATATTTCTGAGAGCTTCACACCTTGAACTTCTGTAGACTCCCGGTTGCTGTTCTGGATGATTGTGACACTGGAAGCTCAAGGGTCTTTGGTGACTTTTTGGTTAATTCATCGCAGGTCTTTTGCAGTTAATTTGCACATTTTTGACTCTTATTATCAGGAATTGTATCATCTTATGACCACGTTTTTTTATTTTTTATTTCTCGAGTGGGATTTTTGGGTTAAACTATGTCTTTTAAGGAATTCACTGCAGAAGGCTTATTTCAGAAACTTGTGATTTACTCTTTGAAGGTTTGAGATGTAAATGAAGTGTGCGTGTTTGAGTGAGAAAGATTAATTGCAGATATTAAAATAGACGTAGCTTCATTTCCTTTAATACTTCCAAGAAACACACCCATATGGTAATATTTAGTAATAAGATGATAACTGATCCGAGGATAAAGAAGTAATACAAACAGCGGTTTCTATTAATTCAGTCTAATTTGTAATGAATGCACTGCAAAAAATATCATATTTGCCAGTAAAAATATTTAAATATCATAAATAACAAGAAAACTAGATCAATTTAGATAAGGTTGATGCTCAAACAAGCAGATCAATGTTTTGATAGCATCACTGTATTTACACTTTAACCTACCAATGAATTCCTTGTATGTTTTTCAACATTGAAACAATTACATGCTTCACCTTTTAAATGAGGAGTCATTATTTTTAATAGGTATAGTAATTGTTCATTTTTTGTTTGTTCCAGGTTCTGGAGTGATGATGTCACAGTGATGTCACTGAGTTGAAGTAGAGGCCGTCATTAACAGTAAGTGAAACCTCACACGATGTTTACGGCCTGTTCACACCAAGAATATCTGAACATGCAATATTTCAAAAGAAAGGACAGACCCTCTGCTTTAAACAACAAAACAATTTATTCTAGCTTCAAGCATTCTTTTTATCAACACTTGAATGTGGGTAAGTTTCATAAAAAAAGCAACAAAAAGCTGAGAAAATCGTGTTTTTGTCAAAGACTACGCCCGGTTAAGATTCAGAATGATGATTAAAACATAGATGGAGTAGATTGAGTCCATCGACACCTCCAAAGCTTCACAGTCCTGTAGCTCATCCCGAGTCCACATTTCATTCGGTAATATCAGGCACTTCACTTTATGCTGTTTACTGTTGATGATCGCATTATTTTACATATCCATCTGCTTACATATGCTATCGCTTGTTCCTGCTTCTTTTTCGCACGTGTTTTGATCTGGATATTCTGTACTCTTTCAGAAGAAAATGCGTAAAGCCAGAAAATTCTGTCAATGGTGGGGAAAGAGTCAATTTAATAATAGGATTAGAGATGCACTGATCAACCAGCCAGGGATCGCAAGCGCTCGATTTTCCACATGATTAGTCTCACGTTCTACTGATTCCGAGTTCATAATTGCACATAATTCCCGCAGGTTTCGCGCTCACACCAAAAGTGTGCACTCCACTGATCTATATAAGTGCCGCATACATAAGCTGTGAGTCGCAAGTATCATAATGAGTGGCTTACTGCGCTTAAACGGTCAAATACACACAAAATGATGCCAAAATGTCCATCTTGACAAGTATTCAGGTAAACACAGTCAGTTTTGGAACATTAAATAGTTAACAACAGTTTGGAACGTAAATAGTTTGGAACATCTTAGCAGTATATTGGATCCGTAACCTTCGCTCTTAAAGTGACAGTAGTCTAATATTCCTGTTCATAAAAGAACAAAAGACAAAGAAAATCACTAGCTTTATACAACTCTAATGCTTACAATTAGTATATAAATCTGTATATAATTATTACAATGAAAACTCTCCAGTGTTATTTTACATTTGATTACTTTAAAGGTGCAATCGAACGTTTTTTTTTAGAAGATGTAATATAAGTCTAAGGTGTCCCCTGAATGTGTCTGTGAAGTTTCAGCTCAAAATACCCCATAGATTTTTTTTTAATTAATTTTTTTAACTGCCTATTTTGGGGCATAATTACAAATGCGCCGATTCAGGCTGCGGCCCCTTTAAATCTCGCACTCTCCACCCCCTCCCGAGGTCTGGACTCTATCATTGCATTTACAAAGTTCACACAGCTAATATAACCCTCAAAATGGATCTTTACAAGATGTTCGTCATGCATGCTGCATGCATACATCAGATTATGTGAGTATTTGGATGTTTACATTTGATTCTGAATGAGTTTGAGGCTATGCTCTGTGGCTAACGGCTAATGCTACACTGTTGGAGAGATTTATAAAGAATGAAGCTGTGTTTATGAATTATACAGACTGCAAGTGTTTAATAATGAAAATAGCGACGGCTCTTGTCTCCGTGAATACAGTAAGAAACGATGGTAACTTTAATCACATTTAACAGTACATTAGCAACATGCTAACGAAACATTTAGAAAGACAATTTACAAATATCACTAAAAATATCATGATATCATGGATCATGTCAGTTATTATTGCTCCATCTGCCATTTTTTTGTATTTATTTGTGCTGTTGTTTGAAATTTGTTTCTTTGTTCTTATTTTATTACATTTTGCATTGAAGAAAAGTAGATTTTTGTATATGCTGTCAATTATAGTTATTTCGATTATTATTTTGAAAATTGCAATCGGTGCATCTCTAAATAGGACCCTATGAAATGTTTTGTTTTAGAAATTCTGTGTTATGTGTTCACTTTGTCAAACAAAGTGCTGCATATTTAAATAGCAGTCTTTTTGCACTTTAATATTCACAGGCGACTAGTCCATATCGCCATTTGATTAAATGTGCTTTTGATTTAGGATGCTTTCACACTAGTGCTTTTGGTGCGCACCTGGGTTCGATTGACGTCAGAGTTCGGCTTGTTTTGGATGATTTGAACGCTGTTTTCTGAACTCGGGTGCACAAGTTCACAGTTCACTGCTGATATGAACACAGTCGTAGTACATTGCAGAAGTGAACCACTATTGATGACATATGATTCGATTAAAAACTGTGTTTTCACTCACTTTTCTGACAAGTGTAAAGGCCTTTGCACACTGGAGTCCGAAATTTTCGCATGTGTTTTTTCGTATTCGTAATCCTAAAATTTGTCATGCACAGAGACCTTGCACACTGAGTCCGGTGCGTATGAATGAATGTGTTGCGAAAAAAAATCGCAAAACGATACAAAATGAAGTCTTCAAACAGTGAGCACGATTTAGTTGTCCTCTCACTTCTTAAAAAGAAGACTATATTGGGTCCATTCAATTTCGAGATTGCATAGAGAGAAAGGAGAATTCACCTCATCAAGGAGCTGCGTGATTATCCGAGCGTTTCAAAGTTTACTTCAGGATGTCAGTGGCTCAGTTTGATGCTTTGCTACTGGCACAATCTGTCTTTATATTCTGTCTTTTTGTATTCCTCACGTTGTATGTCATTCAGTGCTGCTGTTTTGTGCTGTAGACGACGTGGATCAACTTGTCAGATGGCATTCGGGATTTTTGCGTTCGCGTACAGTGGCTCTAAATTGTCAAAACGTCTCTCAAAATGCATGCCATGGATGTGAAAAATGCAGAAAATCGAACCTGATCCGAGTATTTTTTTGACGGACGAAAGTTTTGCAGGCAGTGTGTAAACATGATTGACATAACATGAGGTCGAATTTATTTTTTAACGTGCGAAAATTTCGCATGTGAATTTCGGACTCAGTGTGCAAAGGCCTTAACTGATGCACTGCAAGCAGAGATAATTTACATCTCATTTCTGCTTTTTAGATTTGTTTTTAAATCTTTTTAGTGGTCAGCTCTGGAGAGATTGTGTTTGGGTATTTCTCAGTAAATCGCATGGATCTAAACAGTGGCAATTGTGTCAATATGAGAAGGCAGTGTGGATTTAAAGGTGTCATCGAATGTTTTTTACAAGATGTAATATAAGTCAAAGGTGTCTCCTGAATGTGTCTGTGAAGTTTCAGCTCAAAATACCCCATAGATTTTTTTTAAATTAATTTTTTTAACTGTCTATTTTGGGGCATCATTAACTATGCACTGATTTTTTTTCAGCGCGCCACCCCTTTAATTCACATGCTCCCTGCCACACGAGCTCTCGATTATATTACAGCACATTTACAAAGTTCACACAGCTAATATAACCCTCAAATGGATCTTTACAAGATGTTCATCATGCATGCTATATGCATGCTTCGAATTATGTGAGTAAAGTATTTATTTTGATGTTTATATTTGATTCTCTATGAGTTTGAGGCTGTGCTCCGTGGCTAACGGCTAATGCTACACTGTTGGAGAGATTTATAAAGAATGAAGTTGTGTTTATGAATTATACAGACTGCAAGTGTTTAATAATGAAAATAGCGACGGCTCTTGTCTCCGTGAATACAGTAAGAAACGATGGTAACTTTAACCACATTTAACAGTACATTAGCAACATGCTAACGAAACATTTAGAAAGACAATTTACAAATATCACTAAAAATATCATGATATCATGGATCATGTCAGTTATTATTGCTCCATCTGCCATTTTCGCTGTTGTTCTTGCTTGCTTAACTAGTCTGATGATTCAGCTGTGCACAGATCCAGACGTTAATACTGGCTGCCCTTGTGTAATGCCTTGAACATGAGCTAGCATATGCAAATATTGGGGGCGTACACCCCGACTGTTAGGTAACAGTCGGTGTCATGTTGAGATCCACGTGTTTTCCGGAAGTCTTTTAAACAAATGAGATTTACATAAGAAAGAGGAAACAATGGAGTTTGAAACTCACTGTATGTTATTTCCATGTACTGAACTGTTGTTATTCAACTATGCCAAGGTAAATTCAAATTTTGAATCTAGGGCACCTTTAAAGAGAGCAAGTACATCTTGAAGAGAAAAAAAAGTGTGGTTGCGAACCCATTTTGAACTCAAAAATCCAATCAGCTGCTCATTATGGCAAAAGAAATGTCATGTTCATGACTGTGTTGTGTGCGTATGGATTTCTCGTGCGTCTGTCCTTCAGCGGTGTCTTTGCGAGTGACAGATTGCTCTGATGTGATCAGAGGAGACGGCTCATTAGGTCAGGAATGTGTTGAGCTGTAATGACACTCATCACATCGCCAGCGCACACAGACAGACGAAAACGCATCTCTAAGGTCAAAGCCAGCGGGTGGCCGCACACAAACTCGCATGGCTTCAGCTTAGTAGGTCACTGCCTCTCATTGGCTGGTGTCAGACACCGAAGGCAGTGCTGCCCACTTAGTCAGAGACTTAACAGAAAGCACTTCCTGCTGGGATTCGCAAAATAATGTCAGCTAAACCCCTATATTTATTTAAAGTAACCATGAGATTTGAAGTTAATCTTTCAATTAACACATTCACAGTCACATGACATGCAGGTAAACCAATACTAATTGTGTGCGTCCTAAAACGCATACTCTATAGGTAGCACATTTGGTTTGAAACTTGCGTCATGACTGTAGCTCTGCCCCTATAATAAGTTATAATATAATTACCTATAATAATTACTCTATAGTAAGAATGTGTGTAGTGTTGAATGTACTACATCTGTCATGTTGTCACTGTCACTGGCATTCATAAATTCTCTCCTGTGGCCTCATGGGATAGTGAAGTATCCAGTGAATGTGCATTTCAGAATCTCTCCGGAAGCAGTAGATCATCCTGGTACTTTTCGCCTACTTTAATGCTGTGAATTCGGACGTACTACTTGACTCACATACTGTTTTCCCCCTATTATATAGTGTAAAAGTATGCATATTCAGTTTTTATTTTAATTTTACATTTTTATAATTTAATTATTACAAGTCCCCTCTCACAAATCTCTGGGAAACCCTGATATAGTGAACCAAACAAACATAATTGCTGGTTCCCAATTCACCTACTTATACTATGCCCTAAAAGTACTGTTTTTGTGAAGAAAAAGTACATATTTTTCAGTGTGTAGCAGATTAGTATGCAAGCTTTGAGACGTACTACTTCGTCATAATTGCATATTTAACGTCACTTAGTTACATGCAACCAGTCACCAAATGCCATGTCAATCATCTTATCAGTTAAAATCCTCCACATTCAATTTAATTTAATTTTCTACTGCTTCGGAGAGAAATGTAGCTGCACGTTGATTTGCCATTCTTGGGTCTTTCATGGAGAACTCTCCTCGTGTGTTTGCATAATGATGCATTTAAAAGTTAATGACCAAATGTATCTTTACAAAAGTTTGCAATGCTCTTGCAGATTAAATATAATGTGGATAACGTTGAATAAATATATTTTCATTAGGTTAGATACTGATTATTAATCACTCAAACCTCTTTAATCTAAACCTTAACCGTTGGACTCACACATCCACCATATTTGTAGTTTTTTAACACATTTTATTTGTTTGTATTTCTAATGAAATCCTCGTCCAACGCTCAATGGGTTGTGGGCAATATTAGCCGTGTGCACAGATCTGCACTTCGGATTCTAACCGGAAAAGTAGATCATCCTGGTGTCTGTGAAATACTCATTTCAACATATTGAGAGATTTGGGAGAAACGATTTGGGAGAAACTAACTTTGAATTAGGCATGTGACGGTATCAAATTTTCATGTTGCGATTAATTGATGAAGCTTTTATCACGGTATACGGTATTATCACGATATTAAAATAAGTTGCAAAACCATTTTTGTCATAGTTTAACAGGTTTAAGAACTCTTTTTGTAATAAAACAAAAACTTTTCAAACAGATTAAAATGCAAAAGAATTAGGCTATAAAGAACAACAGATAACACTTTACTCTATTTAATGCATTAACTAAGATTGAGCAATAGCTACATTTGTTACAGAAAGAGTTATTTTTTGTTAATGTTAGTTTAGAAACACAACTGATCATTGTTAGTTTTATCTCGGGTCCATTAAATAAGTTATTTTGATTTTAGTAATGTTATTAAATAGTAACTAAGAAATTAACATTAATTAATAATAATTAATACTTTATCACTAAACTGACAATAAAAATACTTATAATGAATTAACATGTTAACTAATTAAGCTGTATGTTTTACTGAACAATAACAAATAATCAGAACATTTCTAATCATTAGGGCATGTTGTAGTTCAGATTAAAATATAAAAATGTTTAGGTTTGAAAATAAATATCCTTTTATGTATTTTTTAAGTATTCAGTATTTGGTGCTGTGATGAACAACACTGAGATTACAAAAAAATGAATGGCTGTTTGAAGCATTTTAAAAACTTCACCAGCGCAGTTGCTTTGTTTATGGGGTTTCCGTGGTAACCGCTGCACGTGCTGTTCCATCAGCGCCCTCTGCTGTCAGAGAGTGAACGCGCACTTTCATTCAGCTCGTCTCCTTCACTCGTTCAGTCATGTGCTTCTCGTGCACGTTGGGATTGTTTACATCTGAGCGCGAGTCCTTTTGACGCAGAATACAGCGGTGTTGTGCATTTTATACGATTGATGGGTAAAGTATTCTTAATTGCCTTTTTTAATTAAAAATTAATAATTGGTAATAAATTATTATTTACGGTATTCCGAAGTGCTGACGATTACAATATCGTGCATATTCATTATCGCGATTTATCGCATTACCGAATATCGGCACAAGTCTACTTTGAATACTAATTAGGATGGATAAATAGTATTCGAATTGGTTGACGAAGCTGCGAATTAGGACTTCTTTCTTTCAACTCATTTGTTCAACTCTTTCATACTAGAGCCTGAACCTCTTCACACAATCTGTCGTCTATATAGGCCTCCATCGTCGCTACAGATTGCATGCGTTCCTGTCTGTTTATGCAGGTTTTCTTTGACTACCTTCTGAATCGATGCCCCCAGGGCACTGTTGCCACCTTGTGGATAAACGAATTACTGCATAAATAAATAAATGCTCTTAGGGCATGTCCGAATCCACTTTTACTAGAATGGTTGGTGCATGGTCTAAAAGGGTTGTCCCTATTCTCTTAATGAGTCATGGGTGTGTTTTGGGCGTAACATGCAATAAACCAATCAGAGTCTCATCTCCCATTCCCTTTAAAAGCCAGTTGCGCTTGTGGCATGGCGGATTTGCTGTTTACATGACGTAAACTGAACGCGGATCGCGCACGAGCAGACCATCTACAGGACAAGCTGGATTCCACCAAAGCATTTTTATCATCATGCACACAATAATAATCTTTTACATTGTAATGCTTTTATTTTTAATGTTTGGCATGTTTGTGTGCTGCTGCGTGTCCCTGTGTGTGTAATGTGCAGAGTGTACTACAACGTGGCACAGGACGTGAAAATGATATCTGCGTCAGGCTGAAACGAGCAAAAATCACTTACGTCACGGCTGGCGCCGCATTGCACCAGCGCATGAAATGCGCATGTGTGACCTGCGCGTACAAGTATGCGTGGTTACAAAAATCTGGCGGTGCATGTACAGTATGCATGTACTCTTCTGATGATGACATTTGCGTCACGCACACTGTACACTGAACCTCGCGAACGCGTGAAAAGTGAAGTATGTTTTGGGCTTAATAGTTTTAGTTTTAGATAACAATAGCAACCCTCTAAATTAAAATCAGAGGGACTGCTTGGTTTTCAGCATGATCTTTGTGAACAGACAGAGGTGTTTTGTGATGTTCTTCTCTGAGATGACTCTGTGGCCTGAGGTCACATCATAACGTTATGAGATCCGTCTTTGGAAAAATCAATCCCGGCACTAATCAGTGTGTTTTGTGGTGCTGAAATAAAGGCGGTGAAGTGGCAATTTATTAGAGCTGAGCGTGTGGTAGTTGTGGGGCTCAGCTGGGATAAACCGACAGCAGGTCAGGTGAGGTCGGGCTCCTTAAGTAACATGGCAAACACACGGACAGGGATGATCTGTCGTCCAAACCCGTCCATCTGAAGCCCTATGGAGCGAGGGGTTCGCACACAGGGTCGTGGCCTCCTCTGGTCTGTTCATCCTCTTTTGTTGTGCTTTTTTTTTATCAATGAAGAAGTTTTGAGATCGGAAAGATACAGTACAGTATGTTTCATAGTGCAGTGAACTCTTATCTGAAAAGATAATGTAAAATTTAAGAGTGTTCAGACAGACATTTTAATAGTGTCTGTGAGTAGCAAAAACAGTTTTACAATTGGAAAGTTTGAGTCATTTACACAAGTTTGTTTAAACTTCCAGTTTCAGCAAATCAGTTAAAACTCTGATTCAATGATTTGTTGTCATCTCTCAATGTTAAGTATGTACATAACTTTTTTTTTTATTGAACAATATGTCATGTACAAACAACATGGCAACAAAAATATATCATTGTCATATTACAATATGACAAAAGGATCAGGTGCAAAGTGCATTACAGAAAAGAAAAATACACAAAATAAATAAATAAACAAAAAAAGAAAAGAAAAGGCAATTTTTTTATTTTTTTTATTTTTATTTTTTTTTTGCATTTTTACTTTTCATCATTTTTAGGGCATTTGTATATAAGAAACTCATTGTGAAACACACACACACACACAAAAACATAGGTTTATCTTTCAGCTATTTAGATTTGTGTATATATTGCATATAACTGATGCATAAAATATGATTTTTTTCATAATTTTGAACTTACATAATGAATTGAAGGTGTCCCCCCATTTTCCGATTAGAGGAACCCTAATTTCAATGAAATGTTTAATGTAAGAAGTAAATTATATTAAAAAGGTAGTTAAAATAATCAAGTAATGTTTTCCACTCAGTTTGTTACTTAATGAACATATGAAACAGTGATATTTAATAACTTTTGATTTATATTAATGATAGTTCCTCTAATTGAGGAAAAAAGACTTCTCAGAGCAAAATAATTAAGATATAGAATTTCATCAAAATATGAAATTTAAATATACTATCCTATATTGCTGTTCTCTTAGAAGAAAGGGTTCTATAGAATCTTAAAGGGAATCATTTTAATTTTAAGAATTACATTTTAAGAATTAAACAATCCATAAACACTTGGAATTTTTTTTTAAATAACCTGTTAAACATAAAAATATTATGCAATCATTTAAAACATTGGGTCAAGAACCTTTTATATAGAACCCACTGGACCTTTTTTTAGTGTGTTTCACAGTACAATAAACTCTTATCTGAAAAGATCATGGGAAATTTGATATGAGCTGCTGCAGGAACTGATTTAAGCAGCACTGAGTAAAATTTCCTCTGTAAAATTGACTCAGGAATCCACCGGAAAATTCTGCCGCTTTAGGGATGTGTGTCTAAAATGGCTCCAGTATTATCCGCTCTCCTCTTCAGAGCTGCATAAACGGCACTTAGTTGGATGACAGTGTTGCCGGCGGCGGCCCGCAGTGCTGAGAAGGCGAATATCTCTGCCGTCAGCTCTTCCCGCTGCTCGTGGAGGTGACGCCAAGGTGAAGGCAGACTTGCAGAATGGTTGGAAATCATTGATATTCAGACTCGCATGCTGCAAATGGCTCAGTGGCAGATGGAGTCTTTGTCAGTGAAGAAAAATGGCAGCGAGGGAGTAACGATGCTGTTTCTCCCCCCGACGGCCCTCAGGATGGCGGGCGAGCGAGTAGTGATGACCTTCTTCGCTCAGGGAGATCCGGCACGACTACTTTGATCAATTAGCAGTTTCTCTTTGTTTAAAAAGGGAAGTGGATATGCATTTTTAGGAGAGGCAGTAAATTTTGTCAGTATAGTGAGAGTAGATTTAATACAAGTAGAAACATTTAATGCACAAGTATTTGGTTCTTAGGGCTCAGTGATATATTGAATGTTTTTGCATATAAGAGCATTCATTTTCATAGTGTCTCTGTGATTTAAACTTCAGTAGCAAAAACATAATTGGATAGTTTGATTCAGTTGCACAAATCTGTTCAAACTAAGTTTCAGCAAATCGATTGCTTCATCGAGTGATTCATCACTTAATGCTCATTGCATTAGCTTTTTTGCATTCAAATGTTTTAGAAAAAAGTTAAATATTATTGTATTATACAAAAATGATTCTTATACTGAAAATGATTCCTGAGATCAGTAGTTGAATTTTTTTGATGTGGAATATTTTTTGTATTTTTAATGTAAAAAGTAAAATAGATAAAAATCTATTTAAAGGGTACATAACACACAGTTTCTACCAATCTCATGTTAATCTTGAGTACCTATAGAGCAGTATTGCATCCTTCATATCTCAGAAAAGTCTTTAGTTTTATCATATTTTAAAAAGATATACGCTGTACCGAGTCTTTCCAAAAAAAAAGCCAAATTGAATGCATTGAACTTTGAGCGTCGTAACTTTGCAGATGTTGTTTATGCTCAAACAGCAACATTACACACTAACTAAAGTTAAAAAAGTGAAATCATAATCATAATAAAATAAAAAAAAGTGAAATATCATCAAAAAAATAAGCTATATTGCCCATTTAAGCTCTTTTTCCCCGCTTCTCTCATGCAATGCATTAAATGCGACAGAATACATTTTGGACAAGGTTACTCTCATTAAAGCAGTGTTAATATTTAACTCACAATTACCTGCACAAATAAGCCTAATATGTTTGCATGAAAGACAGTACGGTACAGTACAAGTCAAAATATGTTTGAAAAGAAAAAGAAAGAATTGTTTGCAGCTCTTGTTTACCCTGTCTTGTTTAACAATTAGCATCATTAATGGGACTAAACTATCCTGATCATTAAACAAGATTTTTAATGGATTACATGTAATGATTTAAAGACTCTTTTATGGAGTGAAGTAATTACCCAGCATTCACTGTTCAAACACAGAGCACGTTTTCTGCTGCTGGGTGAAAGGAAAGATTAGACATGTTGCGCATTTGAATTAATTGTTTTTGCAGTGAAATTGTAATTCTAAACAGATGAAAGAGGAAATTGTTCAGGAGCAGTGGTGGTTACATGACTGTTTCAGGTTTGTAAATCATACAAATATGAGTTCTAATTCCCCTGACATCCGTATATCCGTATGTTCAGAATGGAAAATCGATGAATAGAAACAGCCGTGCGGAGTGCTGAATAACATCTAGAATGTAATTCTCTGGTGTAATGTGCATGTATTGCAGGTTGATGGCTGATTTTCATTAGCGCCCTCATTGACATGCACGCTGTGTCTTCCTGCACCAGAATGCACATTGTGCGTCGTATCTTGGCATTGTTTGAATATTGAGTGCTTTTTTACTTTGTATTTTTTCAGGAAAAAGAAAAGATGCTCCTAAATGTGCACAGGTTGCAGTATATTTGTAAATGCATTTTTTTAACATTGCTTAATGCGGTTGCTGGATTCATAGATGTAAGCAGTAAGCTTGCTCCCATTTTCCCAGATGCATAAGTGTGAGGCCACAGGTGACAACAGAGCTGCTGTATATTTAGCACATAAAACCCATCCAATCAGATCGCATCCTTCTGAATAAATCACTTCAGACTAGAATTGGCCTGGGAATTTTCTGTTATAGGAAAATGTCTTATTACCGCCAGCTCTGAGAATCAGTTAATGTCTTTTTTTCCTGTTGATTTTACATCAAAACGAGCTGATGCTATTCGTAATTTGTTTTTAAAGCGCTGTATTTTTTAAGTGTGCTATGCATCTTAACGTTTGCAGTCATTTGCGTTAAAGTGGTGCTATAATGTGATGAATCCTTCACGGTGTAATAAGCACGCAGCGCTCTCTGCTCTTTAGAGATGAATGAGTGTTGGCCAAGGGCAGTGCCAGCGTGTTTGATGGTGTTGATGATTTATGATTACTTTAACAAGGCAATTTGTTCCTTAGCATTTAAACTGCAGTGGCGCATGCTTTACTGGAATACATCATGAGCTGTTGACAGAAGATGGGGTCTGTAAAATAGATACAAGCATTGCGATAGATGGATAAAAATGCATATACTGTAAAAAATGAGTGTAATTTTAATGTAAAACACGGTAAAAATGCAACAATGAAAACCTGGGACATTTAATGTAATTTTACTGTAAAATACTGTTAAATTTACAGTTTTTGGAAGTGGAAAAGAAGAAAATAGTCATCCTAAACATGAATTGAAATTCCCATATATCTTTGTGCAACTCTTCACATTTGATGGTTGAACTGTTTCATCTTAGTCTTTTCCTTATTAGTTATTATCAGTTATATAGGGTTTTATGTTACATCTTATGTTGACAAATAATTTCATGACACTGTACACTTTCTATATATTAGCATTCACCTCTATACTTGTTTGATTTGTCATGTGACTTTCTCTTTACCACCAGCGAATGTGAGTGTATTATAAAGGTACAAAACAAATTTTAGAACTTCAGTAGGTTATTGGTATATTAACGTATCAGTTAATATTAGGGGTGTGATGAGATCTCGTGCCATGAAATCTCACAAGATTAAAATGTGACCAGATTTCTCATTGAGATGCTGTCTCGTGATATTGCCAAGATGGAGTGTGAGGATGAAATTAGGATATAATATGCCACCACTACATTAACATTATACTTCCACTGTCGTTTTGGTTTTTATAGAAATAAAAATAATTTAACCTGTTAGCCAGCACCCCCGCTTTTGGAAAATCCCAAAAAATGACATACCCAAACTAAAACAGATACAATTCATAAACCTTTTCCACTAAATGCATAAGTAAGGTCTCATTTGAAAGCAGACACGTTGCAGTTTATGGTAAACTCATAATTAATTAAGAAAATAGTTAAAAATAGCTTCAAAGTGTTGAAAAGTTATTAGAAATTTATTATGAAATATATTTATGAAAATAAAAGTGAAGTTGGCCTTGTGGCAATCTAGAAATGCACTGCAGCTAAAGCCACATGTCTGACCATGTTATATTTCAAATCTGAAGATGATAGGTTTAAAAAGTTTTATTACATGTTTTTCAAGACCATGTCATGAGACTTTATTTAGAAGGACTCTAAAATGTTAACTGATGTTTATTGTCATCTATTCAAGGGTATTGTTGATATTGTGTTTGTGGTGCAAACAGCCCCATTCAGTTTCAGTCTCCCCTGAACACATTCACACCTCTTCAGCCATCTTATAGCTCTTATTCTATTCTTTTGTCTCTATTATAATTACTGATGTTCTATTCAAGATTTAATCCCTCATTTCATTCACCAAACTTCTCACTTCACATTCTTTCAAACTGTATCTAATGCCCTTCTTGGGAAAAAAAGAGAGAAAAAAAGCGAGCTTTATGATTCAAAATAATTTATTTGCATTAGCTCAGAACAGGTGCATCTCTGGGCTCGCTAGCATGTTAGCTTAGCACACCAACAAAACACGACAATTTATAAGATTAAAGCCACATTTTTGCTCCAAACTTAGTAAATGATTGTTTTAAATAACCTTCTTTGATGTGATGTGGCTTCGGCTCAAAAATCAGACAAAAAAAAATATAATTTTATGCTATTCTGCACCCAATGAGAAAAGCGATCTTGGTTAGCATTGCATTAAAAATATAATTTACTATTATGAATACCTGACATGATGTGAAGAACACAGATAAACCACATATCGTCACAATCGTGTATTTATTACTTTCAAAAGTGACGTTCTCTATGTTTATATCAATGATTATAGCGATGTCTGGTAGCCTCTGTTAGTTCCTTGTATATCACATGATTGCCTCTTGTTCATCATGTGTTATTTGTGGACTAAAGGTGCACAGAGCGCCCTCCGGCTGCAGGTATGAGTTGAAAACACAGTAGATCTGTGTATACAGCGCTCATATAATGACAACAGCGTGTTTTGGGTAAAAATTGAATAAATATTACTCCTCCGTATAGAAAATTGACAAACATATGACAATCCATTAATATTTCTCCAAATGTGCCTGCTTTTAAGCTAAAAGCCCTGAGGGATGTTATTTTGTGGAATTTTTTTCATGCTGATCGTACAGAGTTTTTTTTCTCAATGGCTGAAGCTGACGCTCATATTTCAATGAAAAGGTAACGACTCCGTTTCTCATATTCATAACTCCTGACGTATATTAACAAATAACAGTCACTATACGATGTTGAGAGTAAAATAAAGATTAAAAATTGAAGCTCGAGTCTTAGATTTTTTTTAATGATGTGTAGTTTGTCAAGGTAATTACATTAAATCTAACAGTAAATTTGAGCTAATTTAAACAAAGAAGCTTCGGTGCGTCGGCGTGCCAGTAAAGGTTAACATGCAACAGAGTCATATGTAGTGCAGCCGATTTCACTGATCACGTGGCGAGAATAAGTAACGAGATGACTGATAAGACTAGGGCTGCACGATTGATCGCATGTGTTTGTCATGCGTGTCTCATCAGTAAAGCCGGTTCTGTGATTAGAGGTAAATGTCCATCACCTGCTTTCAAATGGAGCGGCACTTAATATACAGAGCCGTAGTTCGTGGACAAGCTACGCAATATCGTGTTCATAATCGAAGGCGATTTATCTGCGATTATGAACGCGATATTGCGTTGCTTGTCTGCAAACTACGGCTCTGTATATTAAGTGCCGCTCCATTTGAAAGCAGGTGATGGACATTTGTCCGCTAATCACAAAACCGGCTTTACTGATGAGACACGCATGACAATCCCATGGGATTAATCGTGCAGCCCTAGATAAGACCATAGCGGAGGATTCATTGCACCTCAGAGTCTAGTGTATGACCAGTGGTGTAATGTAACAAAGTAATAATACTTCGTTATAGATTTTTTTGGGAGAATCTGTACTTTACTTTACTTTACTTTATTTCTGTCAACTTTTACTTTTACTCCACTACATTTCCTAAATAAAATGTATACTTTTACTCTGATACATTTTCCCAAAGCATTTTAGTTCCTTTCTACAAAATAAAGTCGGAAGAACACAGACTGCAAGCAAGCATGTGCAAACAATAACTCGCACAATCACGGTTGCTTTCATTTTCCGGGTTGCGTCCGTTGCTGGAGCGGCTGAGAAGAGTGCGCTGTCATTAAGAGACATTAAGAGAGCGGCGTCTAGAGGCGAAATAAAAAATATCACTGATGCTCGTAGAGTTTGTTTTGACACGTGACGTGAGGCTGCACGCTGCACAGAGCGGGACACTTCAAAAACAGATTTAAAACGCACAACAAAATGGTATGTTAAACAGTGTACACTACAGTACATGTTTTCATATCATTATAAAGTAATTTGTTTGTTGACTAGATGCTGCATTAGTGGAGAACAGTATTATGTTTGCCGTCGAGGCTGAAAGGATGCTAACGTTAATAGTACCTCAAGCAGTTAAAACAATGTGACAAAAACACCAACTGTTTAATGTCACGATTGTTACCATTTATTTGCATTAGTTTATATCCATTTGTTCGCTGTTATGCATTCGTTATCCAGTGAAGTTGCATATCCATTAAAACTGTATTCTCATCATGCAGCGACAGAAACATATTAAATCAGAAATGCATTCGATTTCAGTTCTTTTTTTTATCGGTACTGTAACACATATTTTGATTGGATGATCATCAAGTTTTCTAAAATAGAGGCAAATAATGTGTGAAAGTATACATATAATAGACCCATGCTATGCCTTTGTGTAAAGATGGTCATTTTTAAAGGGGTGGTTGCATGCGATTCCACTTTTTTAACTTTAGTTAGTGTGTAATGTTGCTGCTTGAGCATAAACAGTATCTGCAAAGTTACAGCGCTGAAAGTTCAATGCACACGGAGATATTGTCTTTTAAAGTTATGGCAGTTTATTGCCTACAAAAACGGGTGGTTTGGACTACAACGAGCTTCTTCCCGGGTTGGTGACATCATAAACCCTTGCTATTAACATAAACACTGCCCCCGGGAACACGCCACAAAGTGGACGAGGCCATGTGGCACAGCATAATGAAAGCGGAAGAGTTGTTTACACCGAACGCGAGCTGTGCGACGCAACGCATCAAAAGATATAGAACCCATTATTATCTGTGATATTTTCTACACTGGATGCGGTGCTGAAGACAGATTCCTGAATCTACACGAGTTTAATGCTGGATTTACACAAAGACTTTTACTGAAAGATGAAGCAGTTCCCACTTTAAAAGCAGAAGCTGCTGTTTATCAGCCCCAAACTGTAAGTACGTTTTATTGTTTGTCTTTTAAACGTAATGTTATAGTTCTGTTGCTATTTTTAATGCATCTAGGACGTATACAAAGAGCAACTCGTTTTTGCTAGCCAGTTAGCTAAATTCTAGTGCAACAAACACCAACAAACTTCTATGTTCATAGACAAACAGTTGTTCATGCTATAAATTAAACGCTACCTTTACAAAAATGCGACTACTCAGGCATGTATTTACTACAGGAAAGCTTTAATCAGGATAAAACTGTATATTGAAAGCTAACAAACAGCAGTGACAGCTTATCTAAACACTTTGACACAAATACTAAATGAAAAACCATTCATAAACATCCTTCAAAAGCCGCGATTGCAGAGGTTCTGCTTTATCCTCTTCATCTGGGTCTGATTCGGCTCAATTTGATACAGCAATGTAGGCGCTATTATTTACTTTCCACCTAAGCGCGTAACTACGAATGGTAAGGGGCGTGGCGTTTCCAGACGCTTCAGCGAATCACGATAGACTGGGCCAGTTACCAACCTGCTGACCAATCTGAGCACATTGCGTATGTCGGAGGGAGTCGCTTCATAGAAGCAGGAAGTCAAACGAGCCGTTCATATGACAGTGGAAACAGAGGTGTAGAATTAAGATAAAATATATGAAAAATACAGCGTTAAAAAAAAAAACCGAAGCATTAAGACATGTTAAACTGTGCCCCAAAAACACAATCCAGCCTAGAAAAAAAACATGTAACCACCCCTTTAAGCATGACTGTTTGGATTTATATCAAATGGTAACACTTTACAATAATAGTCCATTTGTAACATAAAATAAGGTTAATAAAAGTATTGTTCATTGTTAATTTCAACATTTACATTTTAACATTTTAAAGTTGTCTCTTACATTAGTTATAATGCACTATGAATTAAAATGAACGATCAATGTAAAATTAATATATTAGTAAACATTTAGCCATTTTTTTTCAATTCAAAGAAACAAAATGTAAGAAAGTGTTAAAACTGAACACAATGTTGCTGCTCAAATTGTGTATAGAACAATTTAATATTTTGCTCCTTTTGTATTTTACATTTACTTGTACTTTTACTTTCAATACTTAAGTATGTTTAATATCAAAAAAATACTTTTCATACTTAAGTACAAAAAATATCACATACTTTAAAACTTTTACTCAAGTAACAATCTAAACAGTGACTTTAACTTTTACCAAAGTCATTTTCTTGTAAGATATCTATACTTTTACTCAAGTATGGTTTTCGAGTAATTTATACACCACTGTGTATGACAAATGTCTTACCTTGAATCTTATAAAATATCAAATATCTTATCTAGAATTCGCACTCAGCACCGCTGCTCTGTATTCACAGAGTATGCGCAATTACGAAATCGAAAGCAAAAGTAAAACGCAAGCGCGATTTCAATACCCTGTATTTTGAAAGCGGCTCCCTGATGCATGCAAATATCTCCCAGTATGAAAGCTATCTTAGGCTGGGCTGTGTAGTTGTAAGCATCTCTCATCTCTGTATCATGCTTGAAGAAACATTTGATCTCTATTTGCACTTTGAATATTGAGAGAGTACTTTGATCATGGTTGCACTTATTACTTGCACTTAATAAGACTAAGAGAAAACTGTGATTCATTTTTATTTATACTGTTTTTATTTCTGTGATCAATGTGGAAAGGAGTTCAGTTAGGAGGTCAAAAGTTGTAGAAGCTCATAAATCATCTAGAGTAAGATCTGAAGAGACTCAAAAGAAATCATACAGGAGAGAAGCCAGTCAGTTGAGTTTGTGGCAAAACTTCTTACAGTGCTTGAGTATTGTTGTTTTTTTTTACTGCATTTGATAATTCATACTCAAAGTAGAACTGAAATGACACTCATTACAAGACAATTAGTTCCTAAAAATACTGTGTAAACTCAGTTTTCTTGGTCTGAATCTTTCATGTGTGAATGTGTCACTCCTGTGAATAGCTGACTTCCTCAGAAGAGGAGTGACAACCGTATTGAACTGCAGCTGTTGTGGTTTCATGTCTTCCACTAGAGATGGCAAGATGTTATGAGGTTAAACTTGATTTACTTTGAACATCTGTCTGAAGCAGGTGTGAGGGAGTTGAACATTGAGCTTCACAGTATTTCTACTATCAGGGGAGCTTTAAACCAGATGCAAAATAAATACAGGGATTTCACAGGGTTCACTGCTTTGCACTTGTGAAGTGTAATACTTACATTTGGTAGAGATATTTAATGCCTGAACATGTATTTCATGTTTAATTTGAGTTAGGGTTAGGCTTTATACTCAACATAAATGATGTTTTCTTTTTTGCAGTAGTCAGTAAAAATCACAGTACAAATCGTGTTTAATCCTTGTATTTAATGTCATCAGGGTTGTGTTTGCTGATGATTTTTACAGTGAGGGCATCACACAACCTGTCCACATTTTGACTAGCATTTATAAATTGACAAGTAATTTTTCTGTCCTAGATATGCATGGTTTTTTTATTTGCATTATTTTTTCCTTGGCCCTCAGTGGAGTCCACCACAGAACTACTAGACTAAATGATAAAGAGGTATTCGATTATTGAGGTGATTATGCCGATTTAATCATGCTTTGGTGCAGTATTGTCTTGCTCCAGTCAAAGCCCAAATTACTGTCTGAAATGTGCAAATAACCAGCACTGCCATTATTTCTCTGTCATGGGAGTGTGCTTTATTTTCTGTGGTTTAATGTTGCAATAAACAAACGAATCTTCAAATTGGTGGCATTATAAAACAGAGCCTTTGTGATTATTAAAGGAATAGTTCACCCAAAAATCATTTACTCAACCTCATGAAGATCCAGAGCTGAATGCTGTTATTCTCCCACTGGAACACAAGGAGAATTTTTTTTCATGCAACCAGCAGCAGTTCATAGTGACATCTATGGAAGCTCGTTTCCACCATGAAATAAAAAATTAAAAAGGTAATTGCAACTTTTCTTCTCGCAATTGCAAATTAAAAAGTTAGAATTGCATGAAATAAAGTCAAAATTGTGAGTTATAAAGTTAGAATTTGCAAGTTATAAAGTCAGAATTGTGTGATATAAAGTCAGATTTGACATATAAACTTGCAATTGCATGTTATGATGTCCAATTGTGAGGGGAAAAAATAAGTCAGAATTGCTTTTATTGTTTATATCACGCGATTCTGACTTTATTTCTCGCAATTCTGACTTTATTTCTCGCAATTCTGACTTTATTTCTCGCAAATCTGACTTTATAACTCGCAATTCTGACTTTATAACTCGCAAATCTGACTTTATTTCTCGCAATTCTGACTTTATTTCTCGCAATTCTGACTTTATTTCTCGCAGTTCTGACTTTATAACTCTCAATTCTGACTTTATAACTCGCAAATCTGACTTTATTTCTCGCAATTCTGACTTTATTTCTCGCAGTTCTGACTTTATAACTCTCAATTCTGACTTTATAACTCGCAAATCTGACTTTATTTCTCGCAATTCTGACTTTATTTCTCGCAGTTCTGACTTTATAACTCTCAATTCTGACTTTATAACTCGCAAATCTGACTTTATTTCTCGCAATTCTGACTTTATTTCTCGCAATTCTGACTTTATTTCTCGCAGTTCTGACTTTATAACTCTCAATTCTGACTTTATAACTCGCAAATCTGACTTTATAACTCGCAAATCTGACTTTATTTCTCGCAGTTCTGACTTTATTTCTCGCAGTTCTGACTTTATAACTCGCAATTCTGACTTTATATCTTGCGATTCTGACTTTATAACTCTCAATTCTGACTTTATATCTTGCGATTCTGACTTTATAACTCGCAAATCTGACTTTATTTCTCGCAATTCTGACTTTATTTCTCGCAATTCTGACTTTATTTCTCGCAATTCTGACTTTATTTCTCGCAGTTCTGACTTTATAACTCTCAATTCTGACTTTATATCTTGCGATTCTGACTTTATAACTCGCAAATCTGACTTTATTTCTCGCAGTTCTGACTTTATTTCTCGCAGTTCTGACTTTATAACTCGCAATTCTGACTTTATATCTTGCGATTCTGACTTTATAACTCGCAAATCTGACTTTATTTCTCGCAGTTCTGACTTTATTTCTCGCAGTTCTGACTTTATTTCTCGCAGTTCTGACTTTATTTCTCGCAGTTCTGACTTTATAACTCTCAATTCTGACTTTATATCACGCAATTCTGACTTTATATCTTGCGATTCTGACTTTATAACTCGCAAATCTGACTTTATAACTCGCAAATCTGACTTTATAACTCGCAATTCTGACTTTATTTCTCGCAGTTCTGACTTTATTTCTCGCAGTTCTGACTTTATTTCTCGCAGTTCTGACTTTATAACTCTCAATTCTGACTTTATATCACGCAATTCTGACTTTATATCTTGCGATTCTGACTTTATAACTCGCAAATCTGACTTTATAACTCGCAGTTCTGACTTTATTTCTCGCAATTCTGACTTTATTTCTCGCAGTTCTGACTTTATTTCGCGCAGTTCTGACTTTATAACTCTCAATTCTGACTTTATATCTCACAATTCTGACTTTAATTCTCGCAATTATGACTTTATAACTCGCAATTATGACTTTGTCTCGCATTTCTGGCTTTATATCTCGCAATTCTGACTTTATAACTTGAAATTCTGACTTTAAAATTCACAGTTCTGACTTTAAGTCAGAACTGCGTGATTTAAAAACTCGCAATTGCGAGAAATAGTCAGAATTGCGCAACTCTGACTTTATATCTTGCAATTCTGACTTTATAACTCACAATTGGAGTTTAAATCTCACAGTTCTGAGGAAAAAAAAGTCAGAATTGTGAGCATTTTTTTTTTAATTTATTTACTGGCGGAAACAAGCTTCCATAGACATCAGTCACTGTCCAAAACAAAAATAGCAAAAAACCCAGAAGTCCTTACGATTGGAGAAAAAAAAAAAAAAAAAGATGCCAAATGGCATTATTTTTTGCTTGCGTCATATGCAAACGTGACATCAGTTTAATATGATGACTGGTACGAGAAATGAAGTAGCCTATAGTTTACAAGTCAAATGAACTGTAAGAGCTGCTTGAAAATTCTTCCCAATTTTTACTTTCATGTTCAATGGAAAATTTCCTTTGTGTGTTTTCAAACCTATGTGTTGCTGAGTGAATAATGACAATCTTTATTTTGAGAGGATCTCTTATAATGCTACAAAATGTCAAATAAACACTTTTTTTTTTGGTTGGAAATCGGATTACTTTGACTCCATAACTGGTATCTGGTATCGTCCCGCTCCCTTATTGTCTATAAAGCACTATTTACAAACAGCTAAAGGCGGATTTGGGACAAACTTGAAACCTGGATGCTTGCATTATGAACAAACAAGACCAGAACCTCCCTTTTATTTCACGGCAACTGAACACAAATGACAAATCTCACTTTTATATGATTTTCTCAACATATGCGCGTCATTCCACTCTGCATGCAGAAAAAGAGCTGCTTTTTATCTCTAATCTAATAAGATCTGTCTGGTTTGCAACTGCATACTGTCTGTTTTCAATGTTGAGCTTGAATTTATTCCACTACCAATCAGGGACATGTTAACTCTTAACACCAATCACAGTTTTGAATATTTATTGGATTTAGGATGTGTCTGCTTGAGTTCACATCGCAGTAATCACAGGCACATGTACAGTACACTCGAACAGCTTTTGTGAATTCTACAGACCCTACATTTATTTTGTAATCTTCTTGATGGGAGAAAAGGGGCCATTTTTAGTCTCATTTTGTGTCTTTTGTTTTTTACTCGAGGGAGAATGTACCGTTATGGTTGTTTTTGCATGTGACAGTTCTTTCATCAGAACTAATTTCCACAGATAAAGCTCACAGTCTTCTGGGATTTGAATCTGTTGCAGAGTGTAAATTAAAACTGTCTTCATGAGGAAGCTTCATCTAAGCTTCACTCTTTATTGGCAACACAAATTTAAGTTTAAGTCGAGGGTTACACAAGATGATAATGCTGAAAAAACATCAGCTCGGTTCCAGAACCTATTTATCTGCCTACATAATCAGCATTGACTTTGAAAGCCAATGCTTTGGCCTCCACTTCAGTGGAAGTATTAGTATAACATGAATGTTTTCTTACCGAACCGAGCTTTTCTGTTTCACACTGTTCTCTCTGTTGCTCTCCTTCCTTGAGATTCACTCCAGTACTCACAATAATTCAATAACTCATTTCAGCAGTATTTCATGTAAATGCTTATCCATTTTTCACACATCATCAGTGTCCTTGGATGGGAGCCAAGAAAGGAAATTCCTTTAGATTCACTCTATGTACTTTATTCACTGTTAAATGAACTGAATAAAGAGTTTTAAATAAAATTAGATTATATTTATATAATTTTGTAATTATATATACGTATATGTGTGTATATATTGCAAACTTGCATTAAATACATTGAATAAATTACATAAAATACATTAAATGACATTAAATAAATAATAAATTACATGAAATAAATGACATTAAATAAATAAAGTACATTAAATGACATTAAATAATTAAGTATGTTAAATAAGTTACATTAAATAAAAAGTACATAAAAGAAATTACATGAAATAAATAAAATACATGAAATAAATTACATTAAATAAATAAAATATATTAAATTACATTAAATAAAGTACATGAAATAAATTACACTAAATAAAAAATACATTAAATCACATTAAATAATTAATAAAGTATGTTAAATAAATCACATTAAATAAATAAAATACATTTATTTAACATTTTATTATTTATTTAATGTAATTTAATTACATTAAATTAAGAAAATACATTAAATTACATTAAATACATAATAAAGTATGTTAAATAAATTACATTAAATAAATAAAATACATTAAATTACATTAAATATATAATAGTGTTAAATTACATTAAATAAAATATATTAAATTACATTAAATATATAATAGTGTTAAATAAATTACATTAAATAAATAAAATATATTAAATTACATTAAATATATAATATAGTGTTAAATAAATTACATTAAATAAATAAAATACATTAAATTACATTAAACAATAATAAAATGTTAAATAAATTACATTAAATTAAGAAAATACATTTAATTACATTAAATACATAATAAAGTATGTTAAATAAATTACATTAAATAAATAAAATACATTAAATATATAATATAGTGTTAAATAAATTACATTAAACAAAATATATTAAATTACATTAAATATATAATATAGTGTTAAATAAATTACATTAAATAAATAAAATACATTAAATTACATTAAACAAATAATAAATGTTAAATAAATTACATTAAATTAAGAAAATACATTTAATTACATTAAATACATAATAAAGTATGTTAAATAAATTACATTAAATAAATAAAATACATTAAATTACATTAAATACATAATATAGTGTTAAATAAATTACATTAAATAAATAAATTAAAATACATTAAATTACATTAAATACATAATAAAGTGTTAAATAAATTACATTAAAATAATTAAAAATAAATTTAAAATAATTTCATAAATTATGTAAATTACATATTTACATAAACTGTGTAAATTAAATTACATAAATGTTTAAAATAAATACATAAAATAATTATAAATAATTAAAACTGTGTAAATTCTGTTAATATTATTATTAATGCCATTTTGCTGCCAACTGTAATGGCTGATTGATACTTATAATGATGCTTCATAACATAAATGGTGAGAAATATATATAATAATGTCAAATGGCTGCTGTCTTTAACTTTAGCTCAGACACACTAATGTGAATGTCACACACATTTTCCTCCACAGTTGTTAAGAGACCTTCATGTCATACTGTTGTTCACCTTGATCTTGAGGTTTTTTTTTTTTTCTGTCTCTGACAGTTCAAGAGAAACAACACAGAAATGATGTTGACCCTTGTGCCCTCTCTATAAATAGCAGGCCTGCATTGTTTATTTGGTCATCACTGACATCTGAAGTGTCGTCCATCCAAATAGCCTTCTAACGTCCTTGGTCTTGAGGGGCTATTGTTTGTGAAGGAGAGGGCCAGGACTTTAAAATTGACTTCACTTACTGTAAGTTATTACTAAATAAATAGACTGAATAAATACAGCGTGCAGCCAGTGATATTCACAGCTTGACTGTTAGTTGTCTTTCTGTATTTTTTATATTAGGTTTGGTCCAGTTAGTGCTGGGCGGTGCATCAAATATTATATCATAAAATTAGGGAATACTGTATATATCATGATAATGTTAAAAGTCTTGCTTGTAAATATAGTATGCCAGTTACACTCCCCTTTTTTGTCTCATCACTTCGTCTGCGTCCGTAATTGCATGCTCTTAAGTAGTTACTTATTTTTAATAACATAAAAAGTATGTTCTATATAGTATAAATGTAATCTGGATGTACTACATTCGCCATGTTGTCATTATCATGTGACCTACCAGCGTCAGTTGAATTCACAAATTCTCTCTCGTGGCCTCATGGGATAGTAAAGTGTCCATCGTATGCACTTCAGAATCTCACCAGAAGAAGTAGTCATCCAGGTTTAGAGCGTGTGACAGAAATGGCCAATCAGATGTGTTTAATCAGTCAATACCGTTGAAACGCTGGAGTTTTCGTTCAGAGCCCTTGGATGGATGGATGGATGGATGGATGGATGGATGGATGGATGGATGGATGGATGGATGGATGGATGGATGGATGGATAATAGAGGATGGATGGATTATAGAGGATGGATGGATGGATGGATGGATGGATGGATGGATGGATGGATGGATGGATGGATGGATAATAGATGATGGATGGATGGATAATAGATGATGGATGGATGGATGGATGGATAATAGAGGATGGATGGATGGATGGATGGATGGATGGATGGATGGATAATAGATGTTGGATGGATGGATGGATGGATAATAGATGATGGATGGATGATGGATGGATTATAGAGGATGGATGGATGGATGGATGGATGGATGGATGGATAGAAGATGGATTATAGATGATGGATGATAGATAGATGGATGGATGATTGATGGATGATTGATGGATGATTGATGGATTGAGGATGGATGGATGGATGGATAATAGATGGATGATGGACGGATGGATGGATGGATGGATGGATGGATGGATGGATGGATGGATGGATGGATGGATGGATGGATGATAGATGGGTAATGGATGGATGGAGGATTGATGGAGGATTGATGATGGATGGATGGATGGACGGATGAGTGATGGATGGATGGATGATGGACAGATGGACAGATGGATGGATGATAGATGGGTGATGGATGGATGATAGAAGATGGATGGATGGATGGATGTATGGATGGATAGATAGAAAGATGGATGGACAGATGGATGGATGGATGATAGAAGATGGATGATGTATGGATAGATAGATAGATAGATAGATAGATAGATAGATAGATGGATGGATGGATGGATGGATGGATGGATGGATGGATGGATGGATGGATGGATGGATGGATGGATGGATGGATGGATGGATGATGTATGGATGATGTATGGATAGATAGATAGATGGATGGATGGATGATGTATGGATAGATAGATAGATGGATGGATGGATGATGTATGGATGGATGGATGGATGATGTATGGATGATGTATGGATGGATGGATAGAAGATGGATGATGTATGGATGGATGGATAGAAGATGGATGATGTATGGATGGATGGATAGAAGATGGATGATAGATGAAGGATGGATGGATGGATGGATGGATAATAGAGGATGGATGGATGGATGGATGGATGGATGGATGGATAGAAGACGGATGATGTATGGATGATGGATGGATGGATGGATAGAAGACGGATGATGTATGGATGATGGATGGATGGATGGATGGATGATGGATGGGTGGATAGAAGATGGATGATAGATGGATAGATGAGGATGAATGGATAGAAGATGGATGATAGATGGATAGATGAGGATGAATAGATAGAAGATGGATGATGGATGGATAGAAGATGGATGATAGATGGATAGATGAGGATGAATGGATAGAAGATGGATGATAGATGGATAGATGAGGATGAATGGATGAATGGATGGATGATAGATGAAGGATGGATAGATGAAGGATGGATGGATGGATGGATAATAGAGGATGGATGGATGGATGGATGGATGGATGGATGGATGGATGGATGGATGGATGGATGGATGGATGGATGGATGGATGGATAGAAGATGGATGATAGATGGATAGATGGATGATGGATGGATAGAAGATGGATGATGTATGGATGATGGATGGATGGATGGATGATGGATGGGTGGATAGAAGATGGATGATGTATGGATAGATGAGGATGAATGGATGGATGATAATGAAGGATGGATAGATGAAGGATGGATGGATGGATGGATGGATGGATGGATGGATGGATGGATGGATGGATGGATGGATAATAGATGATGGACGGATGGATGGACGGATCGATGGACGGATGGATGGATGATAGATGGATGGATGGATGGATGGATGGATAATAGATGATGGACGGATGGATGGATAATAGATGATGGATGGATTGATTGATTGGCTCTAGGTTCAGTACACTTTACTATAATCTGGATCCTGAAACAGAATGATTGAGAGAAACCATCCGCATTTCCTCTGAACGGTGATATCATCAGCTCGTCTCTCCTTCTCCCTCATTATTCAGTCTGATTAGAGATCAGGAGTGAAGATGGCGTCGGTGTGTTGAAGAGTGTGAGCACGAGCCCCAGGGGTCATTTTGCTTTTCTGCCGCGCTGCAGAACGAGCTTCAACCTTTCCATTTCTAACTCTCTTCCTGTCTGTGATTGCCTGTCGTTTATCTTCCACCTGTTTGCATGCAAATCACTTCTGCACAGGAAGTTGTTTTTGTTGTTTCCATGAAATGCGTCTGTTGACTATTTGCTTTTGTGATTGAAGTATAAATTATGCAAATGATGCATTTGTAAGACTTCACCTTCTCAACGTTGATAAGGAGGAAAAACACATCTTTTTCTCGGAGCAATATTGAGGAACAAAGCTTGACACATGCAGACATTTCTTCCATGATTTCTGTACAATCCAAAGTGTTTTCCTCATTTCTTTCTTTCCTTGTCTCTCTTCCCAGCCACTATTTCAAAACACAATCAGAAATGTAATGAAACTTGTTAAATCAGCCTTGTACTTGATTGAACATCGATCAGTTGCCTGTTTAAGGCTTTCATGGTCTTCAGTTCCCAATTTGACATAAATGCTTGTAATTTAGACTAATTACTCTAATGATCTTTTGGAAAAGGCTGTAATCTCACAGAAGACATGCTAATATGCAGCGTGTAGCAATTTCCCATCCGCTGAGTTCTCCAGAGGCCGAGATGAGCAGAATTCTCGTTTATTTTCTTGCTTTTGATTAAAAATAAATTGGATGTTTGAGCTCTTGTTTCATGACCTTAATTTGGATCTTCATATTTGCTTATCAGACACATATGATGGTGTGATGTCACCAGAGGCAGAAAAGGATTTGAGCCGGCTGTAAACAAGTGTTTGTGTAGTCAGGTGTAATAACCCTGGAGTAATTGTGTCTCACAAGTGTTATCTTCACTTTTCTTCTGGTTGAATCTTATGAAAATGTCTCCAGGTTATTTTTCACCTCAACATTAGCAGTGGGGAAAAATGTCACAAAAAAGAAAATTAGTTTTGCATGACAATTAAGCTTGTTTTCCCCAATGTGATGCCAATAATGCATCTAAACATCACTTTTTTTGGGAGTAATTTTGGTTATTCACAGAGGTGACTCCTTTAGATTATACTGTATTAATGTATAATATAATAAAAATATTAACAAATAAACACTTGAACACTCCAAAACACAATAAATCCATTTTGATTAATTTGAGTAAAAAGGTGTTCTCTTTACCAAGAAAGTGGCAAGATGAAAACCACTATTTTCTGTTATAAAAACTTTAAAAAATTCAAATCTAGATTTTGATTTTCAAAGGTTTATTTTAAAAACTGATTATTTTTTTCCCCCAAAATGCAATAAATCCATCAATATAAAAGTTATTTTTCATATTGAAAATACACAACAAAGTAAGTTGATTCACATATATGACAGCCTCTGAGCTTTGTCAACACTAATCTTATGTACAGGCATTTGACTAAAAATACATGCAGTCGCTCCCAAAATGAATTCAACAGGTCATCTTGTTAATGTTATAAATGAATTATGTCTCTGTTTGTCATGACCGATTAAAGAGTATCTGGCGCCACCGCACGGTTAAAATAAACACGTTTGCAGAGTACATTGGTATTAAAAATGTCTTTTAAAAACTGTCCATGATTCAGTTTTGTGGATCGTGTCAGAAGTTTGATGCTGTCGTGAAACAAGCAACAGCCGGCATTTTTCTTCTTCCCGACTCGAGTGCCTCAACTTTTCCTCACGTAAATGATTACATTTCGATGACTTGCGTTTCTTCCCCATGGCAGAAACCACCACAGGTTCATCAATGCCTTCAAAATTACTCATTTTTCTGTTTTTGTTGATCACAAAGCACAAAGCATATAAGGAAAACTAGGATGCCGGGTGTATTCAGAGCGCCGCCATTACTGTTTACGGTGCGTGGAATGGTGCGGTTGAGCGGATATATATCGCATTCTGCAGAGAAGGAAACTGGAGTTTGTCATGTTTTGGAAAGAAAGGGAGGAAACATGACAGAATAAAATGACCGATATCGCATTTTGTGCAAAATTAATAAATCTTTTTTCAATTCTGACCAGATACAATACTGATTTTGACGGAAACTCAATTTTTTTGACTCAAAGCGTTTTGGAACCAAACTCTTCACTTATTTTTTTTTTTAAGTTTATTAGTGCTGTCAAAATTAGCGTTAAAAATATTCAACACAATTAATGTAGCATCCATTTTTTCCGTCATAATTTGGCTAGCGTTACATTTATATGATCACACTCTTTGTCACGCAAATGCTTTTAAACCATTCCAGCGCCACAAGACCAAAGAGAACGCGCTGTCTGTGAATGGCATGTCATGTGACACTCGCACGACTTGTGTGCATAGAGAGCGAGTATCGAGTTCTCTTTCACTTGAACAAACAATAGCACACAGAATAATGACAAAATGCCCATTTTGTCGAGTATCCTCATAAGAGCAGTCTTAAAGAAGTTAAATAAGGTCTTTAAAGAACTTGGAATTGTGAGGAAATGAGATGCGCGTCAGATCGGCGTCATATTCGGCAGCGGCAGCTCTTAAAGTGACAGCAGCCTAATAAACCAGTTGCTGTGATGTCTGTCATTAACGTTAATCAAAGGCAAATTGAGTGTTCAGTTAAAAGATGTTATTTTTTTAAAGCCTAATAAATGTTGAAATTGATAGCTTTCAGTTATATTTTAATGCTGACCATGTTTTGCTTAAGTGTTATCTGACATAATTAAGATTAATTTTTTTCTCTGATATCTTCTCATATTTTATTACCATTTTTTAAACTATAGTGAATAAACTGTATTAATTCTTAATTTCCATATTATTATATATTGAATATTGCATTTTATTTTCAGGTGTAAATTGCATTTTAAATCAGAAAATTTTACTGTAATATCTTTTTCCTTTCTGTAAATTTGGGTTGAAATATGACCCGGATATGTTCCTGTCAGATTTTCTGACCTTCTGACATTCATCCTTCTACTAAATTTCTTTCAGTGATTACAGCAGACCATGGTCCAAGGAGTGTGTTCTCAAACTTCCCTTAAATTTCCTGCTTTTTGTGAAATGTGGCCAATAATAAATTGGTTGAAAGGAAACAAACTGTGCAGTGTCAGTGCTTTTAGACCGAAGAGCAATATCACTTTAGAGCAGAGAGCTAATATTGAAGAGAGACTGAAGTGCTGTATTCTGAAGTCAGGAGGAGCTTAATGTAATGAAACCACAGCTGGATCAGTTTGCTTTATCCTCTTCTTTTTTTTTTTTTTTTTTGTAAATGAAACCAATTTTGAATTATTATTTTTTTCTTTTCTTGTTTTGCCATGATTCAGTTTAATTTTTCTCCCCAATGTTGGCAGATTTAGCTCTGTCACATCCTTGGCCTGTTTGTGTGCATGTGTAGTTATAAGCCAGAAATGAATGCTAGTACGCAAATGCGAATGATTGGACAATGCATTGTCTTTATTACTTAAGGGGTGATAGTTTCCTTCAAATATCTGTCGTTAAAGCATATTTCATGTCTCATGTGAAGTGGTTTAAATCAATTCTGATCTTGAGTGTCATCGCTGTGACAAGGAGCTTCGACTGACATCACTTACCAATTTTGATCTTTCAAAATTACTTTATATAAAAACATGACCTGAATGTGCGCCGTGATCGTACTCGTCAAAGGTTTAATCGACAAAGTCGAATTTTCATCATTTAGGAATAAGATCACATGGGTGTTTGAATCGAGATTGTGATCTTCTAACAAGTAATCATGCATCTCTATGAAATGTAATGGACTGCTTCTTCAAACTTGCAGTTTTATTCAGTATTTTTACTTCCTGTTTTCCTCAGTCTTGATGTAAAAAGCCTGCAGTATGTGTCTGAGGAGTCTGAGCTTAAAGAGCACGGCCTAACCCTCTCTTTCAGAGTCACTCCTCCTCTGACTTCTTCTTTATTGTGTCTCCTCTCATCTCCCTGTGTGACCCGACCAGCCAGAGACACTGATGAGCCTTTCTTTGATCCTGTTGTGAGATGTGATCAAGAATAGAGCTTTTAACTTGTTTGCGGTTGTGTCTCTTTACAGGTTCAGGTTGTCTGATCTTGTGTAGTCAGAGTTTGTGATAATTCCGGTTTGATGTGAGTGCGTAATGCGGAAGGATGGTGTTTATTAGGAACCAATGATAAACTCACAATTACACCAGGGCAATATTACTAAAAAAATATCTTTTTCATCCTTTTAGTGTAGATCATGCTGTTAATGTTTTATAAAATGCATCAGGAACCATAATTTCAGTAGTAAATTTAAAATGTTTAATAATTAGTCAAATATAGTTTTATAACAGTTCTGCTATATCTAATGCTAATATTGCATAAGTAGCATATATTTTAAGTAAAACATTTTAATTGATGAAAAATACTGTGCCAGAGATGCCATATTGCTATTATTTTAATTTATATTGTCAGCAAATATATTGTGAATAGCTAAATATAAACCTCTAAGTAGTTGTTATTATCATCATGGCTTTCTACTAAAGATAACGCCATTAAAGTTGAGTGCACTTAATGCATTTAATGTTTATTACATTTGCTGTGCTTTATTGTGTTATTAATTTTCATTTGCCACATTGGAAAAGCGCTGTGGAGAGCAAGAGTGAGATTAGGGGGGGTTTAGTGGCTTTTGAGCAGAGATGGAGCTCTGATGTTAAGTGAGGTCATGCTGTCCACAGTAATACAGTTCATATAAACGTCTGTATGGCCACATTTACATTACATGTGACCCAGTTATGATTTTTATTTTCCTCCCATGTGGCACAGATCATATATGACCCATAAACATGTAAGCAGGAAAAAAGCACATGGATTCTGATATTCTCAGATCGGTTTCAGGCCTCATTCATATGTGGAAATAAATCTGATAAGAATCGGATAAGTGCATTTGTGTCTGCCATGTAAGCGGACAGATTGGATATTCGCTTGTCAGTGCAAGTTGTACGTCATTTACTTTCTGGAGTTGGAAAACGCGCCAGCGCATTTTGCAGGATTTTTTTCACATTGCAGCAAAACAGACTTAAAATACTCTGTCATTTTTTGTCATAGAGACATCAGCAATATATCAATTGAAACTATAGAATGTCTTATTTTATTTGTGTACACTCAGAGTAAAAACAAAATGTTGTGCTTTTTGCAAAATAAAGAAAACTAACATGATGCATGATCTCTCCTCTCCCTCTGAACAAAGTCCAATCTGATAGTTCTCAGAAAATTAACTGTAACTGAATACTAATGACAAAAATGAGACTTATGTCTAAAAAAATTGAAATGTCAGATTTTAAATTGTGTGTCAAATCGAAAACAAATATTCTCTGTTTATGTAAACTGTATGAAAAAAGAGCCATGTCAGAAGTCTGTGATTCAGCTCATTATCCGCTAATGCGGCCACGGCCACTGAGCCAGCGCTATTCAGAGGCAAATTCCGTCAATACATGCATACATTGTCTCAATCGTGTATTTATTGTCTTGAAAAGTGTTTTGCATAGCCATAGTTAGCAATCTCTGGCCTCTGTCAGTTCCTGGAATGTCACATGGCCTGTTCTTCTTTAGATTAATTTGTGGACTAAAGGTGTACAGAGCGCCCTCCAGCTGCAAGTATGAATTGAAAACACAGTATCCAGCGCTCATAGTGATGACAATAAATATTTAATAAATATTACTCCTCTGTATACAAACTTGACATAAACATATGAGAATCCATCAATATTTCCCAAATGTGCATGCTTTTAAGCTAAAAGCCTATATGAAATGCCATAGAGGAAACATAATTGTTCAGACACTTTGCATCACAGATATACATTATATTTTAAAGTATATAATAGAATACCATTATTTTGAGTTGTAATAATATTTCACAGTATTGCTGTTTTTTCTGTATGTTTGATATACACCATGATGAGCTTGAGACATGATCACACAGCCTACCTGACTGAAAGAACTCATTATTATGCAAGTCATTAAAAGCCATTATGCGATTCTTTTGTCTTCTCAGGTGTGAATCACAGCATTATTCATGATGATCACGCCTCCACGCATACTGTGTTTCTTGACAAAAAGTGTCTTACAAAATTTAAATCTCTC